>NC_087541.1:754940-834445 GCF_963921805.1 Phalacrocorax carbo | reverse complement strand
AAGAAGGTGCCAAGAGGTCCCAGAAGGCCCCAGGAGGCCCCAGGAGGTCCCAAGAGGTCCCCGAAGGTCTCAGAAGGTCCCAGAAGGCCCCAGAAGATCCCAGAAGATCCCAGAAGGTCCCAGAAGGCCCCAGAAGATCCCAGAAGATCCCAGGAGGCCCCAGGAGGCCCCAGGAGGCCCCAGAAGATCCCAGGAGGCCCCCGAAGGCCCCAGGAGGCCCCGCGGCGGCACCCACTTGTTCCCCCGGAAGAAGTAGGTCTTGCCGCTGGGCAGCCAGAGCAGGGCGGCGTCGAGGCGGTCGGTGGGGACCCCCCGGCCCAGGTCCCGCAGCGCCCGCGGGTACCCCGGCTCCAGCACCGCCTCGTCGAACACCCAGTGCCGGTCGCCTGGGCGGGGCGTGGGGGGCGGCGTCACCGCCCCGCCCCCCCGCGGGCCACGCCCTCTGCCCCGCCCCGCCGGCCTCAGCCCCAGCCACAGCCTTGTCCCACGTCCTCCTGACCGTCCCCTCCCCACCATGGCCCCTCCTCCCCATGGCCCCGCCCCACCATGGCCCCGCCCCACCATGGCCCCGCCCCACCATGGCCCCTCCCCACACCCCCCAACCCCTCCCCAGCCCCCCCCAACCCCTCCCCAGCCCCCCCAGCCCCTCCCCGCCCCCGCGCCCCCCAGCCCCTCCCCGCGCCCCCCAGCCCCTCCCCAGCCCCCCCCCAGCCCCTCCCCAGCCCCCCCCAAGCCCCTCCCCAGCCCCCCCCAGCCCCTCCCCGCGCCCCCCAGCCCTCCCCAGCCCCCCCCAGCCCCTCCCCAGCCACCCCCAGCCCCTCCCCGCGCCCCCCAGCCCCTCCCCGCGCACCTTTGAAGAAGACGAACTTGCCGTCCTTCCTCTCGTAGGCGGTGCCGATGCTGGGGGGCAGCCCCACCCAGAAGTGCCCGATGGCAGCGGGTACCCGTCCATCACCCGCCGGTCCGCACGCGCCAAAACCACCGCTCCTGCCGCGGGGCCGCGCGTCACGGGGGGCGGGGCCTCTGCCGCGCCGGCCCCTCCCCCCGCCCCGCCCCGCGGCCCCCCCGCCCCGCAGCCCCACGGCCCCGGCCCCGCGGCCTTCTCCCTGTCCCCATGTCCTCGGCCCCACATCCTTGTCCCCACGTCCTCAGACCCACGTTCTCAGCCCACATCCTCAGCCCCATGGCCACGTCCCCACATCCCTGGCCCCACATGCCCAGCCCCAGCCCTGCATCCAGGGCCCCACGCCCACATCCTTGTCCCCATGTCCTGGTCCCACATCCTCAGCCCCACGTCCTCAGCCCCACATCCCCACCCCCACACCTCTATCCCCACGCCCCCAGCCCCACCCCCCCACACCTCTATCCCCACACCCCCAGCCCCACATCCCCACCCCCACACCTCTATCCCCACGCCCCCAGCCCCACAACCCCCCCCACCTCTATCCCCACGTCCCGACGCCCCCCGCGCCCCACCTTGAAGACGAACATCTCCCCGCGGAGCATGGCGATGGTGTCGAAGTTCCCGTCGCAGATCCGGGGGCCGTAGGGGGGGCCCGGGGGGCCGGTCGGGGCTGCGGGGCCGCGCGGTGGTCGGGGGCCGGCCGGCGGCCAGCTGGGACCCGTCCCCGTCCCTGCGGCGGCAGCGTCAGCACCGGGGCGGGGGCGGGGCGGGGGGCGGGGGGGGAGGCTGGGGGAGGGGCGGACACAAACCATAGAGCTGCTGGATGCCGCGGCGGTCATCGTCAGGAGGACGAAGGCTTCGGTGTCCATCCATTGGTAGAAGGGGGCCATGATGGCCGACGGGTCGCTCGAGTGCTCCAGCCCCAGGGCGTGGCCCAGCTCGTGCACGGCCACCAGGAAGAGGTCGTTCCCTGGGGGGGGGAGGGGGGGAGGGGTCAAAGGGGTGGCGGGCAGAGGGGATTGGGTGAGGGCGGTCATGAGGGGAGGACCTGGTAGCCCCAAGATGTCGCAGCTGGGCCAATGATGGCCTAAATGGGGTCAATGACACCCCCATGGCCATGACAGGGTCAAGGGGGGGCATAAATGGGGTCAAGGTCACACCCATGGCCATGACAAGGTCAAAGGGGGGGGCCTAAATTGGGTCAAGGGCACCCCCATGGCCATGACAGGGTCAAGGGGGGGCCTAAATTGGGTCGAGGCCACACCCATGGCCATGACAAGGTCAATGGGGCCCTCAGTTGGGTCAAGGGCACCCCCATGGCCATCACAAGGTCAAGGGGGCCCTCAGTTGGGTCAAGGGCACCCCCATGGCCATCACAAGGTCAAGGGGGCCCTCAGTTGGGTCAAGGGCACCCCCATGGCCATCACAAGGTCAAGGGGGCCCTCAGTTGGGTCAAGGGCACCCCCATGGCCATCACAAGGTCAAGGGGGCCCTCAGTTGGGTCAAGGGCACCCCCATGGCCATCACAAGGTCAAGGGAGCCCTCAGTTGGGTCAAGGGCACCCCCATGGCCATGACAAGGTCAAGGGGGCCCTCAGTCGGGTCAAGGGCACCCCCATGGCCATCACAAGGTCAAGGGGGCCCTCAGTTGGGTCAAGGGCACCCCCATGGCCATCACAAGGTCAAGGGGGCCCTCAGAGGTGTCGAGGACACGTCAATGGCCCTGACTGGGACTCGCTGGCCCCAAATCGGGCCGCGGAACCCCCCCACGTCCCTGCCTGGTCCAGCCGCGGCCCGCGGTCCGAGGACAACCGGTTCTTAGGTGGAGGCCGCCCCTCGCCGCCGCTCACCGCTGAGGTCGTCGTTGCGGGCCGTCCAGGGCTCGGCCCCGTCGAAGTGGGTGTCCCCGCCGATGTGGGGCCCGGGGAAGTAGGCGTGGGCCAGGAAGCCACCTTCGCCGTCGAAGGGGTGCTGTCGCCGTGGAAACCCTCGGCGAAGAAGATCATGATGTCGGCCTGGGGCGCCCGGCCCTGCCGCACGTCGCCGTAGGGCACCTCCCGGAACCGCAGCGGGGTGGCCGACGCCCACACGCCGAAGGCCCGTCGGATGGCGCCGAACGTCCCCGCCTCCCCCACCTTGGGCGTGTAGTTCTGGATGCTGGAGGAGGAGACAACACCCCGCGCACCGAGCCGTCAGCCCCGCCCCGGGCGAGGGTCTCCGGGCGGCCCCGCCCAGCCGCGGCCGCCGCGCCCGTACCAGAAGGTGATCTCCTGGTGCTCCCACTTCATGCCCTGGATGGCGTAGCGCCGGCGCCGCACGTTGGCCTTGATCTCCGCCCCGAACTTGTCAGGGACGCCGCAGCGGGGGCGACGCATGGCCCTGGGGGGGCGGGGGGAGAGGCGGCGTCGGGGAGGGCGGGCGACCTCAAAGGGACCCCCCCTCAAAGGCAGTTGGAGGACCTACAAGCCTGCTACCGATGGGGTTTGGACCCACAACCCAACAGGAGCTACTGCTAATGGCGGCTGGAGGACCTACAACCCAACGGCCATCGATGGCGGCTGGAGGACCTACAACCCAATGGCCATCGATGGCGGCTGGAGGACCTACAACCCAACGGCCATCCGTGGCGGCTGCGAGGACCTACAACCCAACGGCCATCGATGGCGGCTGGAGGACCTACAACCCAACGGCCATCGATGGCGGCTGGAGGACCTACAACCCAACGGCCATCGGTGGCAGCTGGAGGACCTACAACCCAACGGCCATCAGTGGTGGCTGGAGGACCTACAACCCAACGGCCATCGATGGCGGCTGGAGGACCTACAACCCAACGGCCATCGATGGCGGCTGGAGGACCTACAACCCAACGGCCATCGATGGCGGCTGGAGGACCTACAACCCAACGGCCATCCGTGGCGGCTGGAGGACCTACAACCCAACGGCCATCCGTGGCGGCTGGAGGACCTACAACCCAACGGCCATCCGTGGCGGCTGGAGGACCTACAACCCAACGGCCATCGGTGGCGGCTGGAGGACCTACAACCCAACGGCCATCGGTGGCGGCTGGAGGACCTACAACCCAACGGCCATCGATGGCGGCTGGAGGACCTACAAGCCAAGTTCTGATGACCTCTAGACAACTGATGACCCACACACTGGCCGTGACCGGCCAATGCTCATTGGTGACACCCGGAGGAAAAAGGCCTCAACCTGCACTGGGGGCCTTTGGGGGCCCTACGGCCACGCTGTCACCGATGGTGCCTGGAGGGCCTCCAACCGCGCTGCCACGGGTGACGCTTGGAGGACCAGCCCCCCAAGTACCGTTGCGGCCGTTCGGAGGACCGTCAGCCCGGCTGCCGCCACGCCCACGGCCCGCCCCGGGCCCCACCTGAGGGTCTCGGCGTCGGCGGTGCCGGTGACGGTGAGCCCGTAGAAGCGCTGCATGGCGGCCAGGGCGGCCGAGAGGGACTGGGGCGAGCGCTGGGTGTGGGTCCGCAGGTCCCCGGGGGGCAGGTACCCATATTGCTGCAGCCACGCCTGGGCGGGGGGGGGTGGGGCAGGGTGGGTGGGTGGGGGGGAGGGGGGCGCACCGGCAGCGTCCCCCCCAAATCCTCCCCCGCGCCCAAATTAGCACCCAGCAATTACCGGCCCCCGCGGGGTTATTCTGGGCCCGCGTCCGTCTGTCCTGCGGTCACCCCCCCACACACAGACACACAGACACCCCTCCCCACCGTCCGTCTGTCCTCCCCGTCCCGTGATTTCTGGCAGCGGGGGTTTTCCCGCCCCGGACGCCTGGGTCCCGCGTGGTGTGTCCCCCCCCCATCCCCCCCGTCCCCCCCGTCCCCCCCACCCCGGGCGCCTGGGTCCCTCCCGGGCCGGGGGGGGGCGGGGGGGGGAGCGGGGGAGGGAGGCGGTTTGGCAGACGGACGGATGGAAAGTTGGACAGAGGGAGGCGGGGGGGGGGGAGGCCGGAGGGCCGGATGGATTGACGGTTGCTGGCGGGACAGACGGATGGACGGCGGGAGGGAGAGGCGGGATGGACGGACACGGGGACGGACGGACACACATGGACGGACGGACACACATGGACGGACGGACAGACAGACCCTTGGGCGGAGGGCTGGGTGGGCAGCGAGGCGGACAGACGGACGGACGGCGGACAGACGGATGGAGGGCGGGGGGGGACGGACAGACTTTGGGCGGGGGGGAGGGGGTCGCGGACAGACGGATGGCCTTTCAGACAGAGGCGCGGATGGACAGACAGACATACAGCCCGGAGGCTAGTGGAGGGAGGCAGACAGACGGACAGAGCCCTCCCAGCCTCCCCCCACCCCCCCCCCGCCCCCGCACCGTGTTTTGGGGGGAAAAAATGCGGAAAAAGCAGAAGTGCCGCGGGGGGGGGGGGGGGAACCCGGGAAAATGGGGGGTGGGGGGTGGGGGAGGGGGGGGGAATAAAAAAGGCCGAAAGAGGGAAAAAGGGGAGGAAGAGGAAGGCGCGAGGGGGGAAACGTGGCCGGGGAGGGGGGGGGAGCGGGAACAAAGGAATGGGAAAGTTGGCAGCGGAGGAGTGTGGGAGGGGAGCGGCAGCAGCACCCCGCGCGGGGTCCCCTCGGGGGCTCCCCCACGCCTGGGGACCCCCCGACCCCCGCCATCCCCACGGAGGGGAGCCCCGGACCCTTGGGGACCCCCCGACCCCCGCCATCCCCACGGAGGGGAGCCCCGGACCCTTGGGGACCCCCCGACCCCCGCCATCCCCATGGAGGGGACCCCCGGACCCTTGGGGACCCCCCGACCCCCGCCATCCCCACGGAGGGGAGCCCCGGACCCTTGGGGACCCCCCGACCCCCGCCATCCCATGGAGGGGACCCCCGGACCCTTGGGGACCCCCCGACCCCCGCCATCCCCATGGAGGGGACCCCCGGACCCTTGGGACCCCCCGACCCCCGCCATCCCCATGGAGGGGACCCCCGGACCCTTGGGGACCCCCCGACCCCTGGGGTCCCATGGAGGGGACCCCGGAATGCCTGGGGACCCCCCCCGACCCCTGCATCCCCTTGGAGGGGACCCCCGACCCCTGGATCCCAATGGAGGGGACCCCCAGGTGCTTGGGGACCCCCAGACCCCTGCATCCCCATGGAGGGGACCCCCAGATGCTTGGGGACCCCCGGAATCCTGGATCCCCATGGAGGGGGACCCCCATCACGCCCCGCCTCCTGGGTCCTCACGGTTGGCGACCCCCAAACCCGTGTGTCCCCACGGAGGGGGACCCCCAGACCCCTGCTTCCCCATGGAGGGCACCCCCAGGTGCTTGGGGACCCCCACACGCCTGGTCCCACATGGAGGGGACCCCCCCGGACCCCTCGGTCCCCCCATACGATCCCCCCCCCTTTCCCCGCACGCCCGGGTCCGCCCGGATGCCCGGGTCCCCCTGGAGGGGTGCGATGGCCGGACGCCCCCTAAATGGGGGGGGGGAATGGGGGGGGGGCATCCCGCTCTCATGTGTCCCCTAATTGGGGGGGGGGGCGGGGGGGGGCCATCCGGGACGCCGGGGTCCCCTACTTGGGGGTGTGGGGGAGCATCCCGGGCGCCTGGGTCCCCCCGGCGGGGACTGGGGGGGGGAAGGGGGGGATGGGGGGGATGGCGGGGGTCGGGGGTCTCACCTCGGGGCTGAAGCGGGGCTGGGGGCGGCGGGGGGGGGCAGCACCCCCAGGAGGAGCCCCAGCAGCAGCAGCCGGGCCGGGGCCATGGTGCCGGTCTGGGCTCGGCCGGGCGGCGCCGGGGGAAGGCACCGGGGGGGCGGCGCCGGGGGGGGGGGGCCAAAGAGGGGGGGGAGGGGAGGGGGGAGGGGGCGCACCGGGAGGACGCGGGGTTGGACCCCCCCGTCGCCGCCAGGGGGAGCCCCGGGTTCCCCCCGGGGGGGGGTGTCACGCGGAGGGGGGGGGGGGGGGATGGGCTGTCCAGACGGGTGGGGGAGGGGCAGGATGTGGCTCCCCCCCCCCCCCTTCCCATCCATCAGCACCTTCCCCGCTGACTCAGCGTCCGCGGGAGAGAGCCCAGGCGTCCGGGATGCTCTGACGTCATCATCCGGGGGGGGGGGCACACCCCACCCCACCCCACCCCCAGAAACCCCACCGCCCCACACTGTCCTCAGGGGACCCAGGCGCCCGGGTGGTCCCCCCTCTCCCTCCCCCCGCCCCACGGCGGTGCCTGGGGCCCTGAGGGGCACCTGGGGGTCCCCAGGGGGCACTTGGGGGTCCCCAGGAGGCACTTGGGGGTCCCCAGGAGGCACTTGGGGGTCCTCAGGGGGCACTTGGGGGACCCTATGGGTCATTTTGGGTCCCAAGGGGGCATCTGGGGGTCCCCGGGAGCAGCTGGGGGTACCTATGGGGCATTCAGGGGTCCCTATGGGGTATGTAGGGGGTCCCTGGGGGCTATTCAGGGTACCTATGGGGCACTTGGGGGTCCCCAGGGGGCACTTGGGGGTCCCTATGGGGCATTTAGCAGTCCTATGGGGTATTTAGGAGTCCCTATGGAGTGTTTGGGGAGGCCCATGGGGGTATCTGGGGTCCCTGGGGGGAGATTTGGGGTTCCACTGGGGCACTTGGGGGTCCCCATGCGGTACTTGAGATATCTATGGGGTATTTGGGGTCCCCTGGGGTTATTTTGGAACCCCCAGGGTAGGTGGGGCGTCTATGGGGGTGTTTGGGTCCCCTATGGGGTATTTGGGGGGTCTTTGGGGGGTATTTGGGGTCCCTATGGGTGTTGGGTCCCCTATGGGTATTTGGGGGGGTCCCTATGGGGTATTTGGGGGGTCTTTGGGGGGTATTTGGGGTCCCTACGGGGTGTTTGGGGTCCCCTATAGGGTATTTGGGGGTCTCTGGGGGGTATTTGGGGTCCCTATGGGGTGTTTGGGGTCCCCTATGGGGTATTTGGGGGGTCTTTGGGGGGTATTTGGGTCCCTATGGGGTGTTTGGGTCCCCTATGGGGTATTTGGGGGGGTCCCTGGGGGGTATTTGGGGGGTCTTTGGGGGTATTTGGGGTCCCCTATGGGGTATTTGGGGGGTCCCTGGGGGTATTTGGGGGTCTTTGGGGGGTATTTGTGGTCCCTATGGGGTATTTGGGTCCCCTATGGGGTGTTTGGGGGCATCTATGGGGCTGTTTGGGGTCCCTATGGGGTGTTTGGGGACCCCTATGGGGTATTTGGGGGGTCCCTGGGGGGTATTTGGGGGGTCTCTGGGGGGTATTTGGGGTCCCCATGGGGTGTTTGGGGACCCCTATGGGGTATTTGGGGGCCATTCAGGCCTTCCCGCCTCCTTTGGGGCGGGGCCTGATTTGGCCCCGCCCCTTCCCACCAGCCCACGCCCCTTTCGGGCCAGCCCCACCCCTTCCTTCTGCATCTATTAACATTTAAAGGGCAAGCACCCCCCGGCCCTTGCCCCTTTAAGAGGGCGGGGGCGTGTCCTGGAGTATCCCCACCCCTTCGGGGGTGACGTATGGCGGGGCGGGGCCGGGGGCGGGGCTTGGCTGCCGGACGCGGGCAGCGCCGGATCCATCCCGCAGGTGGCGCTGGGGGGGCCTGGGAGGGATTGGGGGGCACTGGGGGGGACTGGGGGGGGGCTGGGGGGGGATTGGGGGGGACTGGGATGGACTGGGGGTGACTGGGGGGGGATTGGGGGGGACTGGGGGGGATTGGGGGGGATTGGGGGGACTGGGATGGACTGGGGGGGCACTGGGGGGGACTGGGGGGGATTGGGGGGACCGGGATAGGACTGGGGGTGACTGGGATGGACTGGAGGGGACTGCAGGGGGATGGGGATGGAACTGGGGGGACTGGGGGGGACTGGGGGGGTGGTCTGGGGTATTCTGGGGGCACTGGTGAGATCACTGAGGGGTAATGGGATATGCTGTGGGGACGCTGGAAATACTGGGGTGTACTGGGGGGGACACTGGGATGCACTGGGGGGGCACTGGGGGGACTGGGGGGGGTCACTGGGATGTACTGGGGGGGGTACTGGGGGGACTGGGGTATACTGAGAGGGAACTGGGGGGCACTGGGGGGGCACTGGGGGGGCACTGGGGGGGGTGTCACAGGTTATACGGGAGCTCACTGGGTTATTCTGGAGGCCGGGGGGGGTCCCCACCTCTCCCCTCCCCCCAGCCCCCCCCCGAATGGATCCGGCCGCCCCCCCCCGCCGGGGCACCCCCCCCCCGCTGCTCCGCGCCCCCGCCCTGGAGGAGGGGCCCCCTCCGCCCCTGCCCCGCCCCCCCCCGGGGTCCCCCCCGGGGTCCCCCCCCCTCCGCGCCGTCCTGCTGGGCCCCCCCGGGGTGGGCAAGAGCAGCCTGGCCCGAGCCTTCGCCTGGCCCGGCCCCCCCGGGACCCCCCCCCCCGCACCACGAGGGGCCCGGTGAGTCCGGGGGACCCCCAGGCTTTGGGGTGTCCCACCCCCCCGCCCCGGATCGGGGGTCCCCTGTGTGCTTTGGGGGCTCCGAGGGGGCTCCGAGGGGGATTGGGGGTCCCCTGGGGGGGGGGGTGGCAGGATTCTGAGGGCATTTGGGGGTGACTGAGGGGTTTGGGGGGGCTCCGAGGGGGTTTGGGGGGCTCCTGGGGAGGTTTGGGGGGGCTGAGGGGGCTTGGGGGGCTCCTGTGGGGGTTTGGCAGGATCCTGAGGGGGTTTGGGGGGTCTCTGAGGGGGTTTGGGGGGCACCTAGGGGGGGTTTGGGGGGTCTCTGAGGGGGTTTGGGGGGATCCTGAGGGGATTTAGGGGGGGCTCTGTGATAAGGGGTGGGGGCCCAGATGTTGGGGGGGTCCCAGGTGATAAGGGGGGGACGGGGGAGGCTCCCTTGGGCAATGAGGGTCCCCAGGGGGGTTGGGGGGGGGTCCCAGATGTTGGAGGGGATTTGGGGGTCCCGGGGGTTTGGGGGCGCCCCCTGCTGACCCCTCCCCCCGGCAGAGCCCCCCCGCGAGCGGCGGCTGCGGGTGGACGGGGCGCCGGCCGCGCTGGTGCTCTACGACGACGACGAGGAGGTGGGGGCGTGGCCTATGCTAATGTATGCAAATGGCGGGGGCGGGCGGTGGGGGCGCGGGATGCAAATGAGGCGGGCGGGGGCGGGCGCGGGGGGGCGGGGCGGGCGGGGGGGCGGGGGCGGGCATGCAAATGAGCGCGGGGGGCGGGGCCGGGCATGCGCGCGGCGCTGCTTTATGCAAATGAGAGGGGGCGGGGTTTCCACATGCAAATGAGGCGTTCTCTCCATGCAAATGAGGGTGACGCTGCTCAGTGGCTGCGGGTGCAAACGGGGGGCGGAGCTCTACATGCTAATGAGGGGGCGGGGCAGGACACGACATGCAAATGAATGGGGTGGGACCCCGCTATGCAAATGAGGCGAGGGGGCGCGCGCTGGGGTCGGTCACGGGGAGGCGGGGCCTAGCATGCAAATGAGGGAGCGTGCGGGGGACCAAGGGGCGGTGCCAGAGGGAGGGGGCGTGGCTATGCAAACGCACCCCTCGAGGGGGCGTGGCATCGCCGGGGAGGGGGCGTGGCTATGCAAACGAGGGCTTTGGTGCCAGGGAGGAGGCTCCCTGGTGCCCAGCGGGGTCCGCGTTATGCAAATGAGGGGCGTGACTATGCAGATGAGGGGCGTGGCTGTGCAAACGAGGGGCGTGGCACCGCTGGGGGGGGCACACCCTGCCGTACACAGAGCTGTGGGGGGTGGGGGGGGATTTGGGGGGGGGGGGTGTGCATGGGAGGGGGGTGTGGGGGTTGCGAGTGAGTGGGCGTGGCCGCGCGGCCGAGGGGGCGTGTCCCCGCGAGCGCGGTGGGCGTGTCCGCAGGCGGCGGGCGGGGCGGACGCCGTCCTGCTGGTGTTCTCGGTCAGCGACCGCGACTCCTTCGCGCGGCTGGGCCGGCGGGCGCGGGGGCTGGGCGGGGGGGGGCCCCCCCCCCCTCGCCGCCCCCCTCATCCTCGTCGGCAACAAGAGCGACCTGGCCCGCGCCCGGCAGGTGACCCCCCGCGGTGAGACACCCCACCCCCCCCCCCTTTCCCCGCACGCGCCCCCCCCGCCGGGGTCGGCCCCGCCCCGACGCGCCCCTCTCTGTGCCCCTCCCCCCATCGCAGAGGTGCGGGGGCTGGCGGCCGTCCTGGGCTGCCGCCACCTCGAGACCTCGGCCGCCCTCCGGCACCGCACCGAGGAGCTCTTCGAGGCCGCCGTCCGCCAGGCCCGGCTCCACCGGCGGCGCCGACGCCGCGAGGAAGAGGAGGAGGAGGAAGGCGGCGAGGAGGGGGAGGGCGGCGACGCCCCGCCCCGCCGCCGGCGCAGCCTCACCGGCCGCGCCAAGCGCTTCTTCGCCGGCCTCGTGCCGCTGGCCCGGCAGCGCTCCAAGTCCTGCAGCGACCTCTCCGCGCTCTGAGGGCGCTGGCCCTTTAAGGGCGGGGCGCCGCACCCACCCCTCCCCCCCACACACACACCGGGGGGCACGGCCCCTTTAAGAGGCAGGTGGCCCTGCTTTGCAAGTGTGGCCTTGCCCCTTTAAGAGCATTGCCCCTTTAAGGGGCGGCATTGCCCTTTGAAGGCTGTCCTTTACCGCAGGGTGGGCCCCGCCTCCGTTTGCATGGCACTGTCCCTTTAAGACCCGGCTGGCCCCGCCCCTCCAGCGGCCCCGCCCCTCCAGGAGCCCCGCCCACTGCCCCCTTCCCCTTTAAGCTTTAAAGGCGCAGCGCCCCAGCTGCCTTCGCCGCCCTCCGGTGCTGCCGCTTCCCCTTTAAGAGCCTCTTCAAGGGGCGGTGCTCCCCGCTGTGTGCCCCGCCCACTCGGAGGCCCCTCCCCCTCGGCGCCCCGCCCCCTTAAGGCAGAAGCCGTCTCGCCCCGCCTTATTTGTCCCCCCGACTTTAAACCCACCGACAGCTGAATGTCCCGCGCGCCCCTCCTTTAAGAGCCCCGCCCCTCCTTAAAGGGCCGGTACATGCATGTTTGCTTTGCCACGCCCCCGGCGGCCATCTTGGAAGGGGGCGTGGCCTCAATAAAGCCTTCACCGCCTGGCAACGAGCGCCTGGTTCGCTACTGGTCGCTGCAGGGGCGGGGCAGAGCAGGGCGGGGCAGGGCGGGGCAGGGCGGGGCAGGGCGGGGCAGGGCCCCACCCTCGGCACAGAAAAAAGGCGGGAATTGGAGCATTTCGGGGCCGTTTTTCTGGTTTTTTATTTCGCTTCCGATAAAGAAACAAAAACAACAACAAAAAAAAAAGAAAAAAAAACCGAAGAAACAAAACAAAACAAAAAAAACCCCAAAAAACCCGGAGCCGGGGGGGAGGGGAGGGGAAGGGGTGGGGCCGCCGCAGGCCCCGCCCCCCCGCCCCGCAGGGCCCCGCCCCAACGCCCCGCCAGGGGGCGGAGACAGCGGGGCTCGGGGGGGCGGGGCTGGGCACAGGGGGGCGGGGCCCCCCGGCAGGGGGCGGGGCCGTGTTACCTGTGGGAGGAGGCGAGGGTCAGGCCACGCCCATGCCCGGCCACACCCACCCGCTGAGTCCCCCGCCCCCCACCCCCCATTCCACCCCGCCCCTACGCAGGCTGGCGCCTGCCCTGCGAGGCCCCGCCCCCGCCAGCCCCCGCCCGCCCCGCCCGCCCCGCCCCGCCCCCGCCCCCGCCCCCGGCCCCGCCCTCACATGGTCTGGGGGGAGAAGAGCCCCGAGAGCTGCAGGCACTGCGAGGCCAGCGTCTGCGAGGCCAGGTTCAGCGCCGGGCTCAGCGCTGGCGGGCACAGAGGGGGCGCGTGGGGGGCTGCCCCATGGCGGGGGGGCAACCCCCCACACCCCCCCAAACACCCCCGGGACCCTCCGAACAACCCCCATGGACCTCCCAAAGCCCCCCCCAGGGACCCCCCCAACCACCCCCGGGACCCTCCGAACAACCCCCCAGGGACCCTCCCAGCCCCCCAACTCCCCACAGGAACCCCCAACCACCCCTGGGACCCCCCAAAGCTCCCCCAGGGACCCCCCAACCACCCCTGGGACCCCCCAAAGCTCCCCCAGGGACCCCCCAAAGCCCCCCCCAGGGACCCCCCAAACGCACCCCCAGGGACCCCCCAAACGCACCCCCAGGGACCCCCCCAAACACACCCCCAGGGACCCCCAAAGCCCCCCCAGGGACCCCGAAAACCCCCCCAGGGACCCCCCAAACACCCCCAGGGACCCCCCAAACGCACCCCCAGGGACCCCCCAAACGCACCCCCAGGGACCCCAAAAACCCCCCCAGGGACCCCAAAAACCCCCCCAGGGACCCCCAAAAACCCCCCCAGGGACCCCTCAAACGCACCCCCAGGGACCCCTCAAACGCACCCCCAGGGACCCCCCAAACACCCCCAGGGACCCCCCAAAGCCCCCCCAGGGACCCCCAAACACCCCCAGGGCTGCCTCAACGCCTCCCTGGGGACCCTCCCAGCCCCCCGGCCCCCCGGCCCCCCCAGCCCCCCCGTACCGGTGAGGGCGGCGGGGTTGAGGGCCCCCAGGGGCAGCGCCCCATTGAGCTGCAGGGCGGCCTGGGCCGTGCTGGGCAGCTGCAGCCCCGACCCTGGGGGGCACGAGGGGGGGCGCCGTGGGGCCACGGGACCCCCCCCAAACACCCCCCAGCCCCAGAGACGGCTCCCCGCCTCCCCCCCCCCACAGCGACCTCCTGACGCCCCCCAGGTGCCCCCAAAGCCCCCCCAGCCCCATAACAACCCCCAAAGCCCCACAACAACCCCCAAGGCCCCCCAGTGACCCCCCCAGCCCCATAACAACTCCCAAAGCCTCACAGTGACCCCCCCAGCCCCATAACAACCCCCAAAGCCCCACAACAACCCCCAAGGCCCCCCAGTGACCCCCCCAGCCCCATAACAACTCCCAAAGCCTCACAGTGACCCCCCCAGCCCCATAACAACCGCCAAAGACCACCAGTGACACCCCCCAGCCCCATAACAACCCCCAAGGCCCCTCAATGACCCCCCCCAGCCCCATAACAACCCCCAAAGCCCCACAGTGACCCCCCCAGCCCCATAACAACCCCCAAGGCCCCCCAGTGACCCCCCCCAAAGCCCCCCCAGCCCCATAACAACCCCCAGAGACCCCCCAGATGCCCCCAAAGCCCCACAGTGACGCCCCCAGCCCCATAACAACCCCCAAGGCCCCCCAGTGACCCCCCAAAACCCCCCCAGTCCCATAACAACCCCCAGAGACCCCCCAGATGCTCCCAAAGCCCCCCAGTGACCCACCCAAAGCCCCATAACAACCCCCAAGGCCCCCCAGTGACCCCCCCCAAAGCCCCCCCAGCCCCATAACAACCCCCAGAGACCCCCCAGATGCTCCCAAAGCCCCCCAGTGACCCACCCAAAGCCCCATAACAACCCCCAAGGCCCCCCAGTGACCCCCCCAAAGCCCCCCCAGCCCCATAACAACCCCCAAGGCCCCCCAGTGACCCCCCCCAGCCCCATAACAACCCCCAAAGCCCCACAGTGACCCCTCCAAAGCCCCCCCCCAGCCCCATAACAACCCCCAAGGCCCCACAGTGACCCCCCCCAGCCCCATAACAACCCCCAAGGCCCCACAGTGACCCACCCAAAGCCCCATAACAACCCCCAAGGCCCCCCAGTGACCCCCCAAAGCCCTCCCAGCCCCATAACCACCCCCAAAGCCCCACAGTGACCCCCCCAAGGCCCCACAGTGACCCCCCAAAGGCCCCCCCCAGCCCCATAACAACCCCCAAGGCCCCCCAGTGACCCCCCAAAGCCCTCCCAGCCCCATAACAACCCCCGAGGCCCCCCCCACCTTCGGCCAGCTTGGCCATGAGCTGGAGGCGGCCGGTGGCTCCCACCAGCTCGACGTCGTCGCTGCCCTCGGGGAAGGTGATGTCGGTGGTGCCGTCGAGGCGCTCGGTGACCTGCCCCACGCGCATGGGGCGCCCGGCCAGCTCGAAGCCGTTGAGCTGCTCCAGCGCCCGCCGCGCGCACTCGGCCTCCGTGAACTTGGGGAGGGGGAGGCACACACGTTGGGGGGGCGGGGCGGCGGGGGCGGGGCGGCGGGCGGGGCCGCGGGGGCGGGGCGGCGGGCGGGGCTCACCGTGATGAAGCCGTAGCCCTTGGATTGGCCGGTGTCGGGGTCGCGCATCAGGACGATGCTGTCGATCTGGGGGGGGGGGGAGGGGGTCGTGGGGGGGGGCAACGAGGCTCCCCGAGAGCGGCCCCACGGTGCCCCACACCTGCGCCCCCCAACCCACCCGTAACGCCCGAGCCCCACCCAACGACCAAACCGTGACCCCCAACCCCGACCCAGTGACCCAACTGTGCCCCCAACCCCGACCCAGTGACCCAACCCCGACCCAGTGACCCCACTGTGCCCCCCAACCCCGACCCAGTGACCCCACTGTGCCCCCCGACCCCGACCCAGTGACCCCACTGTGCCCCCAACCCCGACCCAGTGACCCCACTGTGCCCCCCGACCCCGACCCAACGACCCAACTGTGCCCCCCAACCCCGACCCAGAGACCCAACCGTGCCCCCCAACCCCGACCCAGTGACCCAACCGTGCCCCCCAACCCCGACCCAGTGACCCAACTGTGCCCCCCGACCCCGACCCAGAGACCCAACCGTGCCCCCCAACCCCGACCCAGTGACCCAACCGTGCCCCCAACCCCGACCCAGAGACCCAACTGTGCCCCCAACCCCGACCCAGTGACCCAACCCCGACCCAGTGACCCAACTGCGCCCCCCAACCCCGACCCAGAGACCCAACCCCGACCCAACTGTGCCCCCCGACCCCGACCCAATGACCCAACTGTGCCCCCCGACCCCGACCCAGAGACCCAACCGTGCCCCCCAACCCTGACCCAGTGACCCAACTGCGCCCCCCAACCCCGACCCAGTGACCCAACCCCGACCCAGTGACCCAACTGTGCCCCCCGACCCCGACCCAGTGACCCAACTGTGCCCCCCAACCCCGACCCTTCGACCCAACCGTGCCCCCCAACCCCGACCCAACGACCCAACCGTGCCCCCCAACCCCGACCCAGTGACCCAACTGTGCCCCCCGACCCCGACCCAATGCCCGAACCCCTCCCCCCCTGCCCCAACGGCGCCCCCGGCCCCGCCCCCGGCCCCGCCCCCGGCCCCGCCCCACCTTGCCGAAGGGCTCGAAGATGCCGCGCAGCATGTCCTGGGTGATGTTGCAGTGGAGGGAGCCCACGTAGAGGCGCATGGGCCCCCCGCTGCCCTTCTGCAGGTTGTTGGCCATGGCCGCCAGCCGGTTCTTCTCCGCCTGGGGGGGACGTGGCGGGGGGTGAGGGGGGCCCTCGGGGACCCCCAGAGCTCCCCCCGGAGCCCCCTCCTCCAGGGACACCCTCAGCCCGCCGGTGGTCCCCCCCCCCAAATCCCATGGGAACCCCAGCTCCACCCGAGCCCGCCAGAACCACGACCCGCAGGAACGGCCCCGCAGCACCCCCAAAACCCCGCGGGAGACCCCAAATCCCATGGAGCCCCCCAAACCCCAGGGGAAACCCCCAAAACCCCACGGGGGAGCCCCAGGAACCCCACGGGGGAGCCCCCCAAAACGAGTCCCCGCAAACCCCGCAAGAAACCCCCCGAACCCCCCCAAGAGCCCCCCAAACAACACAAGAAGTCCCCTGAGCCCCACAGGAACCATCCCGAACCACCCAAGAACCCCCCAAACGGGTCTCCCTGAGCCCCCCATGAACTTCCTGAACCCCTTAAGAAGCCCCTGAACCCCCCAAGATCCCCCCAAGCCCCTCAAGACCGCCCCGAAGCACCCAAGAATCCCCCCTGAACCCCCCAAGGACCTTCCCAAACCCCCTAAGAAGCCCTCAATCCCCCCAAGGACCCTCCCAAACCCCCTAAGAAGCCCTCAATCCCCCCAAGGACCCTCCCAAACCCCCCAAGAAGCCCCTGAGGCCCACAAAGCCCCCCTGAACCCCCCAACAAGCCCCCTGAGCCCCCCCAAAACCCCCCAAGGACCCTTACAAACCCCCCAAGAAGCCCCTCAAACCTCCCAAGGACCCTCCGAAATCCCCCAAGAAGGCCCTTAATCCCCCCAAGGACCTTTCCAATCCCCCCAAGGACCCTCCCAAACCCCCCAAGAAGCCCCCAAAACCCCCAAGGACCCTTCCAAACCCCCAAGCCACCCCTCAATCCCCCCAAGAAGCCCCTCAATCCCCCCAAGAAGCCCCTCAATCCCCCCAAGCCACCCCTCAATTCCCCCAAGAAGCCCCTCAATCACCCCAAGGACCCTTCCAGACCCCCCTAAGGACCCTCCCAAACCCCCCAAGGATGCTCCCAAACCCCCCCAGAAGCCCCCAAACCCCCCAAGGATGCTCCCAAACCCCCCCAAGGTCCCTCCCAAACCCCCCCAAGGTCCCTCCCAAACCCCCCCAGAAGCCCCGCAAACCCCCCCAGAAGCCCCCCGCGCACCTGGGAGGCCTGGACGATGATGGGGACGCCGAGCAGGCGCTGGCCCGTCAGGCCGATGGCCAGCGGCACCGACTGGATCTCGCAGAACTCCACGTAGGCGATGCCCTTGGAGCGGCGCGAGTTGCGGTCCGAGATGATGCGCACGTCCCGCACCTGGGGGCGGGGGGTCAGCGGCGCCGGGGGGGGTCGGTGACACCGTGGGGGGGTCAGGGGCACCGAGGGGGGGTCGGGGGTATCATCAGAGGGACATGGAGGGGGTCAGTGACACTGTGGGGGGCTTGGGGGCACCGTCAGAGGGATGTGGGGGGGGGTCGGGGGCACTGTAGGGGGGTCAGAGGCACCATGGGGGGGGTCAGTGACACCATGGGGGGGGTCAGGGGCACCATGGGGGGGGTCAGGGGCACCATGGGGGGGGGGAAGGGCACAGTCAGAGAAACATGGGGGGGTCGGGGCACCGTGGGGTGGGTCAGTGACACCGTGGGGGGGTCGGGGGTATCATCAGAGGGACATGGAGGGGGTCAGTGACACTGTGGGGGGCTTGGGGGCACCGTCAGAGGGATGGGGGGGGGGTTGGGGCCACCATGGGGGGGTCAGTGACGCCGTAGGGGGGGTCAGGGGCACCGTGGGGGGGGTCAGGGGCACCGTGGGGGGGGTTCAGGGGCACCACCAGAGGGATGGCAGGGGTTCGGGGCACCGTGGGGGGGGGTCAGGGGCACCGTGGGGGGGGAAGGGCACAGTCAGAGAAACATGGGGGGGTCGGGGCACTGTGGGGGGGGTCAGTGACACTGTAGGGGGATCAGGGGCACCATGGGGGGGGTCAGTGACACCATGGGGGGGGTCAGGACACCGTCAGAGAAACATGGGGGGGTCAGGGGCACCACCAGAGGGACATGGGAGGGGTCACGGGTGCCGTGGGCACCAGCAGAGGAATGTGGGTGGGATGGTGGACCCTCGGGGCCCCATCAGCGGGACGTGGGGGGGATGGTGGCCCCTGGGGAGGGGTCGGCGGCCCCCGGGGCGGCCCCCACCTTGCCCACGGCGGAGAAGAAGTCCTCGAGGTCGCGGGGGCGGATGCGGGCGGCCAGCTGCATGCAGAACACGGTGCGGGCGTCGCGCTCCTCGGGGCTCAGGCTGCCCAGGGGCTCCCTGCCGACAGATCAGGGGGTGGTGGGCGGGGGGCGGCGCCTCCCCGCGGCCCCCTGCCCCCCGCGGGCCCCCCCCCGGCCCCGACTCACCGCACGGGGCTCTTCTCTCGGTACAGCGGGCTCTTGCTGTGGCCGAAGCGGCGCCTGCAGGGGACGAGGGGGGTCACCGGGGAGGATCCGGGGGCGTCTCGGGGGGCTTGAGCAGGATTTGGGGGGACTTCGGGGGGGGTTGAGAGGATTTGGGGGTATTTTGGGGGGTTGGGAGGCCTTTGGGCAATTTTGGGGAGAATTTAGAAAGGATTTGTGTACGTATTGGGGGGATTTGGGGGGTTTAAAAAGGATCTGGGGGAGTCTGGGGGCATTGAGAAGGATTTTGGGGGGCTTTGGGGGATCTAAAAAGGATCTGGCTACGTATTGGGGGGCCTCAGGGAACTTCAGGAGGATTTGGGGGACTTTGGGGGGATTGAGAAAGGATTTGGGGGTATTTGGGGGGAGTTTGGGGGGCTTCTGGGGATTTAAAAGGACCTGGGTACGTATTGGAGAGCATTTGGGGACACTGAGGGGGATTTTGGGGGGCTTTAGGGGATCTAAAAGGACCTGGGCACGTATTGGGGGGCATTTGGGGGGCTGTAGGGGATCTAAAAGGACCTGGGTACGTATTGGGGGGCATTTGGGGACACTGAGGGGGATTTTGGGGGGCTTTAGGGGATCTAAAAGGACCTGGGTACGTATTGGGGGGCATTTGGGGACACTGAGGGGGATTTTGGGGGGCTTTAGGGGATCTAAAAGGACCTGGGTACCTCCTGCGGGACTTCAGGGAACTTTAGCAAGATTTGGGGGGACTGAGAGAGGATTTGGGGGTATTTAGGGGGGGCCTGGGGGGGACTCTGGGGCACTGAGGCGGATTTGGGGGTATTTATCAAGAATTTGGGTATGTATTAGGCGGATTTTGGGAGCCTTTTAGAGATTTTGAAAGCATCTGAGTACATATTGGGGGGATTTGGGGGCACTAGGGGATTTTGGGGGGATTTGGAGAGGATTTGGGGTATTTGGGGGCATCAAGGGGGATTTTGGGGAAATTTAGAGAGGATTTGGGGGCATTTCGCGGTGTCAAGGGGGATTTTGGGGGATTTAGAGAGGATTTGGGGGCATTTCGGGGTGTCAAGGGGGATTTTGGGGGATTTAGAGAGGATTTGGGGGCATTTCGGGGTGTCAAGGGGGATTTTGGGGGATTTAGAGAGGATTTGGGGGAGTTTGGGGGCGTTGAAGGGGATTTGAGGGGATTTAGGAAGGATTTAGGGCATTTGGAGGCATTGAGGGAGATTTTGGGGGGATTTAGGAAGGATTTGGGGGCGTTTGGGGGTGTTAAGGGGGATTTTCGGGGGATTTGGGGGACTCTGGGGGCGTTGAGGTATTTTGGGGGGCTTCAGAGCAATTTAGAAAGAATCTGCGGCTACACGGCGAAACTGAGAGGGATTTTGGAATTATTTAGACAGGATTATGGGGATGCTTTGGCGGGATTTTGGGAGTTTGGGGCCATTGAGGGGGATTCTGGGGAACTTTGGGGAAGATTAAAGAGAATTTGGGGCTGTGTAGAAGCACTGAGAGCAATTCTAGGGATATTTAAAGACAATTTGGTGACATTTTGGGGTGATTTGGGGGGTTGGGGGAGCTTGGGAACATCGAGGGGAATTTGGGGGGAATTTAGAGAGAATTTAGAGGAATTCAGGCAGGATTTGGGGGACTTTGGGTGCGTTGACAGGGAATTCCATGGGCTTTAGACACGACTTGGGGACATATAGAAATATTTCGTGGTGTTTTAGATAGGATTTAGGAATATCGTGGGGGATTAGGGGGAGTTTGGGGCACTGAGGGGGATTTGGGGGCTCTGGGGGATTCTGTGGGCATTTCAGGGGTTTTGGGGTGTCTCAGAAGGGGTTTGGGGGGGTCGGGGGAGTCTCAGAGGGTTTTTGAGGTGTTTCGGATAGGGTTTGGAGCATCCCACAGGAATTTTGGCGGTGGTTTGGGGTGTCTTGGAGGGAATTTGAGGCATTTTACGGAGGTTTGGGGGTGTCTCTGGGAGGTTTTGGGGCATCTCGGGGGGGTTTCAGAGGGGTTTGGGGCCGTCTCGGGGTGTTCAGGGGTGGTTTTGGGGTGTTTCAGAGGGGTTTGGGGTCATCTCGGGGCATATGGGGGTGGTTTCGGGGTGTTTCAGAAGAGTTTTGGGGCATCTCGGGCAGTTTGGGGCACATCAGGGGGGTTTGGGGGAGTCTCAGAGGCGTTTTGGGCTGTCTCACAGGGATTTGGGGGCATCTCCGAGGGGTTCGGGGGTGGTTTTGGGCTGTCTCAGGGCGGTTTAGGCCATCTTGGGCAGTTTGGGGGGGTCCTGGGGGGGTCTAGGGGCGCCTGGGTACCGGGCTCGCTCCTCCCGCCGACGCTCCCGGCTGCGGGAGCGGCTTCCCCGCCGGCGCTCGCGGCTGCGGCTGCGGTGGCGGCTCCGGCGCTCCCGGCTGCGGCTGCGGCGGCGACGCTCCCGCTCCCGGTCCCGGCTGCGGCTGGGGGGGGGTCACAGGGTCACCCCCAAACCCCCCCCAGGCTCCCCCCAGCCCCCCCCTCGGCACCGCCCCACCTGTGTCTGTGGTCACGGCTCCGGCTCCGGCTCCGGCTCCTCTTCTTCCTGCTGCTGGGGGGGGGCGGGGGGCACGTGGGCACAGGGACCCCCACATCGCCCCCAAACCCTCCCCCCAGCCTCCGGTCACCCCAACCCCCCCCCAATATCCTTCAAACCCTCCCCCCAAACCCCTCAATATCCCAAGTCCCCCCCCAACCCTTCACGTTACCCCTAAAATCTCCCATTGGCCCTAAATCTCCCTTAATCACCCCAAAATCCGCCCCCCACCACTGGGATGGCCGCGAATGCCCTGAGCCCCCCCCTAACCCGCCGTTGCCCCCCCAACCTGCTCCCGCTGCTGCTCCCGCTCTCCTTCTTGGCCTCTTTGCTCGTCTCCTCCGCCGGCTGCGGGGGGGACACGACACCGGTGAGACCCCCCAGAAATGACCCCCCCCTCCCCCAGCCCCCCCCCAAACACCCCCCCCAGCCTCACCTGCGCCGCGGGGGTCTCCGGCTGCACCTTGGAGGGGCCGGGCTGCGCCTGGGGGGACACGCACACGTCAGAGCCCCGAAATCCCCCCCAAACCACCCCAAAGACCTTCGGGGGACCCCAACCCCCCCAACCCGCCCCTGCGGGGACCCCAACGCTCATTTTAAGCAACCTTACAGTTCCTTTAAGGGATTCCAAATCCCTTTAGGTCACCCCAAAACCCCTCCAGGTGACCCCAAACCCCTTTAGGTCACCCCAAAACCCCTCCAGGTGACCCCAAACCCCTTTAGGTCACCCCAAAACCCCTCCAGGTGACCCCAAACCCCTTTAGGTCACCCCAAAACCCCTCCAGGTGACCCCAAACCCCTTTAGGTCACCCCAAAATCTCTCCAGGTGACCCCAAACCCCTTTAGGTCACCCCCAAACCCCTCCAGGTGACCCCAAACCCCTTTAGGTCACCCCAAAATCTCTCCAGGTGACCCCAAAACTCCTTCAGTCACCCCAAAATCCCTTCATGTGACCCTAACACCTGCTTTCGGGGCCCCTAAAGCCCCTCTGGGTGACCCCAAGTCCCCTTCCCAGATGTGCCCAAACCCCCTTTCGAAGACCCCGACCCCCTTTCAATGACACCAGCGCCCCCTTTAAATCAACCCCAGCCCCCTTAGCAGCCCCCAAACCTCCTCAGGGTGACCCCGAAACAGCTTCAAAGCCCCGCAACTGCCTCTTCAAAGCCCCCCAGTGCCCCAGGGGTGGCCCCACCCCCCCTTCAAAGCCCCCCAACCCCCTTCAAAGCCCCCCCCCACCTCCTCCTTCTTGTAGGGCGCCTCCAGCATGGCCTCGATGACGATGTCGAAGTCGTCCGACGTCATGGCGTCCGTCTGTGCCCCAGGGACGGCGCGTCGCGGGGGGTGGGACACACACACACACAGATCGCACCCGCCGTGTCCCCCCACCCCTCCTTGCCCACAATGTCCCAGGGACCCCTGGCCCACCCCAGCCCCCCCTTCACCCACCATGCCCTGAGGACCCCCACCCCCCCCAACCCCCCTTTTACCTACAACGCCCCGGGGACCCCCAACCCCCACCAGGCACCCCCGACCCCCCCTTACCCACAATGCCCTGGGCACCGTGTGACCCTCAGAGACCCCCCCTTACCCCCACTGCCCCAGGGACACCTGGCCCCCCCCAGGACCCCGTGGCCCCCCCTTACCCACAATGCCCCAGGGACCCCTGGCCCACCCCGACCCCCCCTTCACCCACAATGCCCCGGGGACCCCCACCCCCCCGGGACCCCCGACCCCCCCTTACCCACAATGCCCCGGGGACCCCCACCCCCCCGGGACCCCCGACCCCCCCTTACCCACAATGCCCCGGGGACCCACGCCCCCCCCGGGGACACACACACACCCCCCCCGGGTCTCACCGGGTCCTGCAGCGGGTTCGAGCCCCCCGCCTCCATCTCGGGCCGCCTGGGGGGCTCCCCCCGAGCGCTCGCGCGGGTCCGGGGCTCTCCCTGAAACGGCGGCGGCGGCGATGACGTCACGCGCCGAGCGGTGAGGTCACGCGCTGCGCCGTAAGGCCCAAAACCCCCTTAATTCACCCCAAAAGCCGTCCCGTCCCGCGTCCCCGTCCCCCCCAACCCCAGCCTGCGTCACGTGCGGGGGGTCCCGCACGGCAAGCCACGCCCCCGCCACCCCGAGCCACGCCCACAGGGAGGCCAAACCACGCCCCCTCGCTGGGAACGGGGTCACCGGCGGGCCACGCCCCCTCCCCGTGAAACCACGCCCCCTCGCTAAGAAACGAGGTCCCCGGGAGCCCACGCCCTCCCGCGAAGCCACGCCCCCTCGCGGCGGGACGGCGGCGCATGCGCGGTGCCCGCTCCCTCCCCCCCCGCCGGCAGCTCCCTCCGCCGTCCCCCCCCACCCCCCGCGCTCGCCCGGTCCCCACCGCTCCCCTCCCTCCCCCGCCCCGCGCTCCCCCGGCGCTGACGCCATCACGGCGCCGTGTGACGCGCCGCCCTCCTGCGCTTACCGGCCCCCCCTGGGCTGGCGGCGGCGGCGGCGGCGGCCCGGACGCGGCGTTAAGATGGCGGCGGCCTCCAGAACCTTCCCCCCCTCCCCTCCCCCGGCCCCGCCGCCGCGCAGGCGCGCACCGTACCGTGCTCCCATTGGCCGCCGAGCCCGCCTTCCCCCCCTCCCATTGGCTGGCGGCGCGGAGAGGGGAGGGCGACGAGTCAGCGGCGGCGCCGATTGGCCGCAAGCGGGGGAAAAGAGGCGGGGCGACCGCCGGCGGCCCGATTGGCCGAGGAGGGCGGCGGGGGTGATTGGCCGCGGCGCGGCCGGTGGAGCCTGCTTGGCCCCGCCCCTTGCGCCGTCGCCGTGGGAACGCGGCGGCCCCGCCCCTCCCCTTCGCCGTCGCCATGGAAACGCGGCCTAGTCGGGCCTGGCGCAGCCTGCGCTAAGATGGCGGCTGCGTTTGGGGGCGAAATGGCCGCCCTCCCCCTACCCCCCCCAACCCAAGGGGCTCCAGCGAGCGCCCAGGAGCCCCACAGCACTTTTGGGTTTGAAAAATGGAGTTTAAACACCCTAAAATGAGCCATGATGTCACATGGGGCATGGCACCAAGATGGCCGCCCCCTCACGCCAACCTCACGTGACATGGCCACCACCCCCCCACCCCCCCAACCCAGCCCCCCAATAACACGCCCTCCAAGAGGCCGAGATGTAACGTCAAGGCCCTTTATTGGGTCGCCGTCGCTTAGAGGCCGATGGTGTAGGAGCGGCCGGTGGGGTTGTGCAGGGCGGAGCAGGCGGGTGCGGTCACTGCCCACTCGTACCACACCTTCTTGGGGGTGGCACAGCGCCAGAAGGCCACCGAGACCTCCTCGCCCGCCCGCACCGCCAGTGGTTGCTGTGGAGGGGGGGGAGGGGAAAACGGGTGAGCACGGCCGCCACCCGGGCGCCAAGAGCAACGCACGCGATGTTCCGCCGAACCCAAGATGGCCGCCCTCCCGCCAAGCCCAAGATGGCCGACCCCAGGTAGCCAAGCCCAATACGGCCAACCCAAGATGGCCACGGTCTTCCCAAGCCCAATACGGCCAACCCAAGATGGCCACGGTCTTCCCAAGCCCAATACGGCCAACCCAAGATGGCCACGGTCTTCCCAAGCCCAATACGGCCAACCCAAGATGGCCACGGTCTTCCCAAGCCCAATACGGCCAACCCAAGATGGCCACGGTCTTCCCAAGCCCAATACGGCCAACCCAAGATGGCCACGGTCTTCCCAAGCCCAATACGGCCAACCCAAGATGGCCACGGTCTTCCCAAGCCCAATACGGCCAACCCAAGATGGCCACGGTCTTCCCAAGCCCAATACGGCCAACCCAAGATGGCCACGGTCTTCCCAAGCCCAAGGGGGCCAACCCAAGATGGCCACGGTCTTCCCAAGCCCAAGATGGCTCCCTTTCTGTCAATCCAAATACGCCAACCCCCACCCAAACCCAAAATGACCAATCCAAAGCAACCAACTTCCCTCCAAGCCCGAGATGGCCAACATCTAACCAATCCAAGATGGCCGCCCTCCACCCAAACCCAAGATGGCCAACCCGGGATGGTCGTCCTCCCGCCATGCCCAGGATGGCCGCCACACCCAAGATGGCCGCCACGGGTCCCACCTTGATGGGGAAGAAGATGGGGAACCAGGAGAACATCCCCGGGGAGTGCGTCTCGGGGTGGATACCTGCGGGGTCACGACCCTGCCGACCTCTGACCCCTCCAAGCCCCGCCCTTTCACCTTCTGGCCCTCCCTGATTGGCCACGCCCCCCCGTGCTGCCTGGTGAGGCCCCGCCCTGCTTCACCCCATAGATCCCACTGGCCCCTCCCACTTTTGACCCCGTTGACCCACAGCTCTTCCCCATTGGCCCCGTTGACCCCCAGCTCCGCCCACTTCACCCCTGACCCCCAAACCTCGCCCACTCCCCCCCTTACGTCAACGCCAACCCAACGCCGGCGACCACCAGCAGCTCCGCCCCCTCGGCCCCGTTGACCCTCCCCCCTCCCTCGTTGGCCAGGTTGACCCCCACCGCCCCACCGCCATTGGCCGGTGGCGCTCTCAGGCCCCACCCCCTTCGTGGCCCCGCCCTCACTGAGCGTGATGTCACCGTAGAGGGTGGTCTCGAAGTAGCCGGCGAAGCCGTGGAGGACGGTGTTCACCTCGACGCGGAAGGACAGCCGGCGGTAGCGGCTGTTGTCCTGGGCGGGGTCTGGGGGGGCGGGGCCGGGTCAGCGCTGACCACGCCCGACCACGCCCAGCAACGTCGCCCGCCCCCGGCCACGCCGAAGGCCCGAGCGGGACGCCCTGCCCCGCCGGGTGGTTCCTCCGGCCCCTCCCCTGCCACGGGCGGGGCCGAGGGGCGGGGCCGGCGGTGCGGGCGGGGCCGCGGCGGCTCCGCCCCCTCACCTGGGTTGGGGTGGCGGAAGGAGAAGCAGGGCTGGGGCGGGGCCAGCTGGTGGAAGTTGTGGAGCCGCACGACGTAGGGCATCTCGAACTGCGCCTGCGGGGGGTCGCTGTGGGCCACGCCCGCCCCACGCCCCCCAACCCGCCCCACGGCCGCCCCACGCCCCCCCCCAGCCCGCCCTGTGACCCCCGACCTGCCCTAGAGCTCCTCAAGAGACACCCCGACACCCTCAACCTGCCCCACCACTGCCCCCAAAACCCCCAACCACCCCACGGCCGCCCCCCAACCTGCCCCACGGACCCCCACAGCCACCCCGTGACCCCCAACTCGACACGCAACCGCCCCACGGCCGACCCCAGCCCCCCACCTCGCCCTAGAGCTCCCCAGCGGCCGCCCCAAGGCCTGCGCCCCCCAGGGGCGCCCCCGCCCCGCCCTGCCCCGCCCCTGCCCCGCCCTACCTCGGGGTCGCGGTCGCGCTCGCGGCAGCCCCGCACCTCGTTGTACAGCTTGGAGGAGGAGATGGGCGCCAGGAAGGACGTGTACGCGCAGGGGATGCTCACCCCGCCCGCTGTGGGGCACACGTCAGCCCCACGGACCCCGGCCCAGCCCCACAGTGCCCCCACAGACCCCTGACCCAGCCCCACAATGCCCCACGGACCGCCGACCCAGGCCCACGGCGCCCCACGGCCCCCAGTGCCCCATCGCCTGGCCCCATGGCCCCCAGCCCAGCCCCACAGCCCCACTCCCAGCCCCCCCAACCCCACTCCCAGCCCCACTCCCCCAACCCCACTCCCAGACCCCAGACCCCCAACCCCACTCCCAGACCCCGAACCCCACTCCCAGTCCCCACTCCCAGCCCCCAGTCCCCCAACCCCACTCCCAGACCCTGAACCCCACTCCCAGTCCCCAGTCCCCCAACCCCACTCCCAGCCCCATGCCCCCTCCCCCACACCCCCAGTCATGCAGCCCCCCCCCAGCCCCCTAAGACCCCGAACCCCAGCTCCCCCAGACCCCCAGTCCCGCAGGCCCCCCTCCCAGCTCCCCCAGCCCCACTCCCAGCCCCCCAGCCCCCCAGCCCCGCACCCTTGAGGCAGTGCTGGGCGCCGTCGAGGCACTCGGGCGAGAGCTCGTTGTCGCCGAAGGAGCCGAGCAGCTCCGAGACCACCAGGTCGGCCCCCTCGGGCGCCCGCCAGGCCCGCATGTCCCGCGGCACCACCGTCACCTGCGCCCCCCACTCCTCGTACTGCCAGCTCTCCAGCCTGCGGGGGCCGCGCTCAGCAGGGGGCGGGGGAGGGGGCGGGGGGGCTGGGGGGCTGGGGGGGAGGGGCTGGGGGATATGCGCCCCCCACTCCTCGTACTGCCAGCTCTCCAGCCTGCGGGGGCCGCGCTCAGCGGGGGGCGGGGGGGCTGGGGGGGCTGGGGGGGCTGGGGGGGAGGGGCTGGGGGATATGCGCCCCCCACTCCTCGTACTGCCAGCTCTCCAGCCTGCGGGGGCCGCGCTCAGCAGGGGGCTGGGGAGAGGGCGGGGGCGCTGGGGGAGAATGGGGGGAATGGGGGCAATGGGGGGGGCTGAGGGTGTTGGGAATATGGAGGGAAGGAGAATGGGCGGACAGGAGGGACTGGGGATATCGGGAGAGGGGAATGTGGGGGGCACTAGGGATGTGGGGGGGTACTGGGAAATATGGGGGGGGGTGCTGGGGGCGAAGGGAATACACGGGAGCCAGGGGAGCTGGAAACATAGTGGGGTTGGGGGTCTAGGAATATAGGGCGCTGTGGGGCAGCCTGAGGCTGCAGCGTTGCCCCATAGCGATGGGGATGGGGGCAGCAAGGGGTCTATAGGGTGCTGTGGGGCCGCCCGTGTCACAGCAGTGCCGGCACTCGGGGGGTCCCAGAGGTTTCCGAGGCTTTGGGCGGGGTGGGTTATGAGGCCCCATAAGTGGGTCGGGGCGGGGAAGCGTGGGGCGGGGCCGCGGGGCGGGGCCGCGGGGCGGGGCCACTCACGTGACGACGGCGTTGGGGTTCTTCTCCACGGCGTAGACGCGGACGCGCCGCGCCGCCTGCCGCGCCGCCCGCAGCGTGGCGTTCACCAGCGGCCCCCGCCCGGCCCCCAGCACCATCACCACCCTGCGGGGCCGCCGCCGCACCGTCAGGGCGCCCCACGGGTGGGGGGCGGGGACCCACGGGTGGGGGGGCACCCCATAGACTGGGGGGGGGGTGTGTGTGCTGGCAGCAGGGAGTTGGGGGGGACTCAGAGGGCCAGGGGGGGCTGTGGGGTGCCCCATAGGACAGTGGGGATGCCGTGGGGTGCCCCACTGGGCCGTGGGGAGGCCGTAGGATGCCCCATAGGTCTGGGGGGGGGGGCCCATGGAGTCATAAGGGATGCTGTGGAGTGCCCCAGGGCCGTGGTGTGCCCTATAGGGCCGTGAGAGACGCTGTGGGCTGCCCCATAGGACCGTGGGGTGCCCCATAGGGCCGTGGGGATGCCATAGAGTGCCCCATAGGGCCATGAGGGACGCCGTAGGGTGCCCCATAGGGCCATGGGGAGGCCCATAGGGCCATAAGGGACACCGTGGGGTGCCCCATAGGGCCGCGGGGGGCACTCACTGGACGTTGGTGTCCTTCTCCTCCTCGGGCACGCGCTCCAGCAGGCACTTGTAGATGGCCTGAGGGGGCGGGGCATGGTAGTGAGGGGGTGTGGCTGGGCCATGACCCCACCCCCAGCCCCGCCCCAGGCCCCGCCTACCTGCTGGTACTGGGAGTACTTGATTGGGTCTTTCTCAAACACCTCGTAGGTCTGCGACTCCAGGTTGTCCATCAGGGGCTGCCGGGGGTGGGGCCGATGAAGGCCACGCCCCCAGATGGGCCACACCCTTTCTCACACCCTCCCAAGCCCCTCACTCATACCCATGTGGCTCCACCCCCTCCAGCATGGCTCCTCCCCCTTGCCCTAGCCACGCCTCCAGGCGAAGCCACACCCCCCCAGGAGGCAAAACTACATCCCTTCACAACAACCCCTGTAGCTCCGCCCCTGGGCCCACCCTCTCACAGTGGCCACACCCCCAGGCTCACAGCCACGCCCTCCCTCCCCACTCCTATACTTCACTCCACCCACATGCCCCACCCCCTGCCCCAGACCAAAGCCACGCCCACACCAGCCCCACCCCCTGCCCAAAGCCCCACCCCTTCCCCTTGCATTCTCACCCCATCGTCCCCCTTATCTCCTCCCAGGGAAGCCCCGCCCACCCCCGGAGGCCCCGCCCGCCCCCGGAGGCCCCGCCCACCTGCAGGGGGGACTGCAGGTAGTCCTCGTAGCCGCGGGCGAAGAGCTCGTACGCGGAGGGGGGGGGTCGGTGCTGGCCCAGGTGCTCCAGGTACTGCAGGTACGCGCCCAGCGGCTTCCCCCCGTGCCGGGGGGCGCCCACCACCACCACCTGCACCTCCAGCTGGGGGGGGGGGGTGGGGAGGTGTGTCAGGGACAGCCCAAAGCCCCCAACCCCGCCCCAAACCCACCCAACCCCCCCAGGGACCCCCCCAAACCCCCCCGTGCCGGGGGGCGCCCACCACCACCACCTGCACCTCCAGCTGGAGGTGGTTGAGGGACCCTCAGGGACCCCCAAGCCCCCCACCTTGAGCAGGCGGAAGACGAGACGCTGGTGGGGGCGGGAGAGGACGGGGAAGCCCTTCTTGTTGGTGAGGAAGACGCTGGTGGGGAGGAAGGCCGCCTTCACCGGCTCCCCCAGCCACCGGTCGATGGCCGCGCCCGACGGCAGGTCCGGCCCCACCTCCAGGGCTGCGGTGGGGCGGGGTCAGGCGGCCACGCCTGCACGGGCCCAGCCACGCCCCCTTACAGCCCACCCCCCAACCCCCCACCCCCTTCATAACACCCAAGCACAGCCATAGCCCCGCCCTCCTTGCTGTTAGCCCCACCCACACAACCCCAGGCCCCGCCCACACCTCCAGCCACACCCACAGGGCCCAGGCTCCACCCCCTCAGCTCATAGCCCCTCCCACTCTTACCCCCACTCCCATGGCCACCCCCCTGCTGTTGCGGCCCCGCCCACAGGGCTCACACCCCGCCCCCTCATCCCTCCCACACCAAAGGCCACGCCCCCACCCTGCTGGCTCCGCCCCCTCCCCAGCTCAGGCCCAGCTCTATCAGACCCTGTGGCCCCGCCCCCCCGCGGCCCCGCCCCCCCCGCGGCCCCGCCCCCCCCGCGGCCCCGCCCCCCTCCGCGGCCCCGCCCCCCCCCGCGGCCCCGCCCCCACTCACCCACACCCACTCTCTTATTGTAGTCGCAGAGGGTGCGGAAGTTGTGCCACCTTTGGGGGGGACACAGGCGTCACCCCAAGCCCCACCCCCCCAAGCAGCCCCCCCCAGACCCCCCAATAGCCCCTCAGAAATCTCCCAATATCCCCCCCAGGACCCCCCAAACACCCCCCAGCCCCAAATAGCCCCCCAGACCCCTCAAAATCTCCCAATATCCCCCACCAGGAACCCCCCAAACCCCCCAATAGTCCCCTCGGGACCCCCCAATATCCCCTCCGGGACCCCCCAGCCCCAAATAGCCCAATCAAACCCCCAAATAGCCCTCCAGGACCCCCCCAAACCCCCCAATATCCCCCAGGACCCCCCCAAACTCCTCAATATCCCCCCTCCAGGACCCCCCAAACCCCCCAATATCCCCCAGGACCCCCCCAAACCCCCCAGTATCCCCCAGGACCCCCCCAAACTCCTCAGTATCCCCCCTCCAGGACCCCCCAAACCCCCCAATATCCCCCAGGACCCCCCCAAACTCCTCAATATCCCCCCTCCAGGACCCCCCAAACCCCCCAATATCCCCCAGGACCCCCCCAAACCCCCCAGTATCCCCCAGGACCCCCCCAAACTCCTCAGTATCCCCCCTCCGGGACCCCCCAAACCCCCCAATATCCCCCAGGACCCCCCCAAACCCCCCAGGACCCCTCCCCAGCCCCAATACCCCCCCAGGACCCCCCCCCGCCCCTCACCAGAGCCAGGTCCGCTCCTCAGCCGCCCCCTCGGGCCCCCCCTGGGGCCCCCCTTCGGGCACCGGCTCGTTCCCCACCAGGTCGTCGCGCACGTCGGCGGGGGCCAGGAGGGGCACCCGCACCCAGAACTGCCCCGCCCCCCAGTGAGCACCAGTGCCCCCCAGCGAGCCCGTGGGGGGCACCTGGGGGCCACCCAGCGACCCCCAGCAACTCCCCGGGACCCCCAGTTAAACCCCACTGCCTCCCCTCCGGCACCCCATAGCATCTCCCAGTTCCTCCCAATAACCCGCTGGACTCTCCCAGTACTTCCCAGTAGCCTCTTAACCCCTCCCAGTAACATTTCCAGGCCTCTCAGTAACTCCCCAGTGCCCCCCAGTTGCCCCTCAATGCCTCCCAGTCCCCTTCCCAGTACATCCCAGTGCTCCCAATCCCCCTCCCAAGGGCCCCAACTCCCTTCCCAACAACCCCAGTGCCCCCAAACCCCCTCCCATGACCCCCAGTTGCCCCTTAAAGCATCCCAGTGCTCCCACTCCCCTTCCCAGAAACCACAACTCCCTTCCCACCCCCCCCCAGTGCCCCCAAACCCCCTCCCAGTCCCTCCCAATACTCCCAATCCCCTTCCCAGCATCCCCAACTCCCTTCCCACCCCCCTCCCAGTGCCTCCAAACCCCCTCCCAGTCCCTCCCAATACTCCCAATCCCCTTCCCAGCATCCCCAACTCCCTTCCCACCCCCCTCCCAATGGCCCCTCAGCCCCCTCCCAGCACCCCCCAGCCCCCTCCCGGTGACCCCCAGCGCCCCCCATCCCCCATCCCGGCGCCCCCCAGCACCCCCCAGCCCCCTCCCGGCGCCCCCCAGCCCCCTCCCGGCGCCCCCCAGCGCCCCCCAGCCCCCTCCCAGCGCCCCCCAGCACCCCCCAGCCCCCTCCCGGCGCCCCCCAGCCCCCCACCATGGCGCTGTGGTGGCCGGTGTGCAGGTGGGCGCAGAGCACCCGGGCCAGGTTGGGGTTCTCCGCCTGCGTCAGGGGCAGCAGGAACGCGGGGAGCCCCAGGTACGCCCCGAAATTCAGCTCCTGCAGCATGGCCTGGGGGTGGGGGTGAATCGGGGCGGGGGGTCAGGGGGGCGCGGGGGGTCCCCCAAAACCCCCCAGCCCCCCCAGACTCACGGCCTCTGAGTTCCTGCGCACGTGCTCCAGTGGGGAGTCGGGGCGGATCCAGGGCGAGAGCTTCCCCACGATGAGGGTGTTCCAGTCTGGGGGGGGGCACGGGGGGGTTGGGGGGACTCAGGGGGGCTACCGCAGGTCCAGGGGGTCCCTGAACTCCCTTGGGGGGGGTCGCAGAGCAACCAGGACCCTCTGGGGGTGTCTCAGGACGCCATGGGGGGGCCCCAGGGTGCCCCAGGACCCTCGGGGGGGGTCCCAGGACGCCATAGGGGGGGCCCCAGGGTGCCCCAGGACCCTCGGGGGGTGTACCAGGACGCCATAGGGGGGGCCCCAGGGTGCCCCAGGACCCTCGGGGGGGGTCCCAGGACGCCATAGGGGGGGCCCCAGGACACCATAGGACCCTCGGGGGGCGTCCCAGGGTGCCATAGGGGGACCCCTGTGTGCCCAGGACCCTTTTGGGGGGTCTCAGAGTGCCATAGGGGGGTCACAAAATGCATTGTGGGGTCTCAGGGTGCCCCAAAGCCCTTTGAGGGGGTCCCACAGTGCCATGGGGGGGTCCCAGGGCGCTATTTGAGGAGGGAGTGTCCCAGAGCACCACTTGGGGGTGGGTCTCAGGGCACCATTTTGGGGGGGGGTCCCAGGGTGCCATTTGGGGGGGGGGGGGGGGGGGGCGGTCCCGGGGTGCCATTTGGGGGGATCCCAGGGTGCCATAGGGGGGTCCCAGGACCCTCTGGGGGGGTCTCAAGGTGCCATAGAGGGTCTCAGAGCCTTTTGGGGGGGTCCCGAGGCGCCATAGGGGGGCCCCAGGACCCTCTGGGGGGGTCCCAGGCCGCCCCCCGCCCGGGCCGCGCCCGCCTCTCACCGCGGCCGGAGAGCAGCAGGTCGGAGCGGGTCTGAGGCCCGGGCCGGTCCCGGGCCGGCTCCAGCGCGAACTCCCGCCGGTACCGGGGGTGGAAGAGCGGCAGGCAGAGGAAATCGAACCTGGGGGGGGGAGGGGGGGGAGTGAGGGGGGCCCAAACCCGCCCCCCCGGGAGCCCCAAACCCCCCCCCAGGGACCCCCAAACCCCTCACCCCTGCCGGGCCACGGCCCCCAGCGCTCCCGCCACCTCCGGGACGCAGCTGAGGTCGCGGCCGCTGGAGACCCTCGCCGCGCCCGCCGCCCCCGGCCCTGCCGCCGCCGCCATGGCTGCCTCCCCTCAGCCGCCAGCGCCCGCCCCCGCGCCGCCTCTCCGCCAATCGCCGAGCAGCGCCGCGCCGCTCCGCCAATCGCCGAGCCGCGCCGCGCGGCTCCGCCAATCGGAGCGCGACCCCCGGCCCCGCCGCCGCCGCCATGGCTGCCTCCCCTCAGCCGCCGGCGCCCGCCCCCCGCGCCGCCGCTCTGCCAATCGCCGAGCAGCGCCGCGCCGCTCCGCCAATCGGAGCGCGAACCCCGGCCCCGCGCCGCGGAGCCGGCCTATCAGCGCCAGAGGTCGGCCAAGGGCCTATGGCGGAGACGCCTGTCAATCATTCTCCAGCGCACCGCCCACGCTGCGCTGTCCGCCTGTCAGTGAGCCGCCCTGCCTGTCAATCACACCCTCTCGCCCCGCCCCCTGCACGCCGGCCACTGAGCCGCGCTGCCGGACGAACACGGCCCGCCACGCCCCGCCCACACCGCCCTACGCGCCTATCAGAGCCGCGCTGCCTGTCAATCATCCCACACGCCCCGCCCGCACTGCCCGGCAGACCTATCACTGAGAAGAGCTGCCCGTAAGTCACGGCCCCCCCGCCCCGCCCCACCTGGTCCCGCCCCGTCGCACTTCACGAGCTACGCTGCCCGTCAATCACACCTCCAAGCCCCGCCCCTGCTGCACTGCAGACCTATCACTGAGCTGCTCTGCCTGCCAATCATCCCCCACGCCCCACCCACGCTGCCCAGCAGGCATATCACCAAGCGGTGCTGCCTGTCAATCACGCCCCCTACACCCCACCCACACTGCCCTGTGCACCTATCAGAGCCACTCTGCCTGTCAATCATCCCACATGACCCATCCCCCACCCTGTCAATCATCCCTCACGTCCCACCCCCGCCACCCTGTCAATCATCCCCCACGCCCGCCCTCACTGCCTTGTCAATCATCCCCCACACCACGCCCACCACCTGCACGCCCATCACTGAGCTGCCCCGCCCCCGGCCCCGCCCCTTCCCTCCCTGCCTGTCAATCACCCCGCGACGCCCCGCCCCCCTCCCCCCAGGGAAGCAGGACACCGGAGGAGGGGGTCAGTGGGGGGGAAGCCGTTTATTCAGGGGGTGGTGACTGGGGCCGGGGGGCGGGGCCGGGGGGCGGGGTCTCGGGGCGGGGGGCGGGGCCGGGCGCGGGGGCGCGGAGCTGCCGCAGGGCCCACCGCCGGTGCCGCAGCCGCTCCTGCAGCCGCCCGTACTCGGCCGCCATCGCCGCGAAGGTGGGGCCCAGCGCCTCGAACGCCTCCAGCGCCGCCCGCGCCTGCGACGCCTCCGCGGCCGCGCGCTCCAGCCCCGCCTCCAGCCCTGCCCTGCAACGCGGAGAGACGCGGGCGTCACGCAGGGCGGGGCCCGGGCGGGGCCGGGGGGGCCGCGCCCACGCACCCACCTGATGAGGCGGTGCGCCTCCACTTTTTCGCGGGGGTACGTGTCCAGCAGCAGCCGCAGCTCCTCCAGCCTGGACGGGAAGGGGTGAATGAGGGCGTGGCAGGGCGTGGCAGCCCCCCCGCGCCCCGCCCTGTGCCACACCCACCGGACTTTGAGCAGCACGGCCACGCCCTTCGCCTCCAGGTACTCGGCGTGATGCCCGTCCAGCTCCGCCCGCGCTCCGGCGCAGCTCTCCCCGGCCAGGCGCCCCAAAAGCGCCGCGCACCGCCCCAAAACCTGCGCGGGGGGGCGGGGGGGTCACCCCAACCCCCCCCCACGCCCCCCCAAATCAATCACCCCCCAAACCCACCGCCCCCCCCCCACCCCCCCATACCTGGGAGTAGGCGCCCCGCTGCTGCGCCAGCAGCTGCTCCAGGCGGCGGCTCCGGATCCGGGCTCGGCGCAGGCGGCTCTGATCGTCCGCCAGCGCCTCCGCCACCCCCTTGGGGGGGCCTGGGGGGGCCGAGGAGGGGTCTTGGGGGGCCGAGGAGGGGTCTTGGGGGGCCGGGGAGGGGTTTTGGGGGGCGGCGGTGCCCCCGCTGTAGTACCTGGCCACCTCCTGCACCTTGTGCGCCAGGTGCCGTTCCAGCACCGGGAGCACCCGGGCGCGGAGCAGGGAGGGGTCCTGGGAAAAGGAGGGTGGGGTGGGTGAGGGTCCGGAGCCCCTCCCGGGGGTGCAGGGGTGCCGGGGGGGTGGGTGTCGGGGGTCTCACCTCGGCGGGGGGCAGCAGCGAGGCCAGGGCGGGGGCCCTGTGGCGCAGCTCAGCCAGCAGCAGGCTCCGCTCCAGCGCCCGCCGCACCTGGAGTGGGGGCGAGGGGAGGGGTCCCGCCTGCCCTGGGGGGGGGAAGGACCCCCCCGTACCCCCCCCACCGCGGGTTTTGGGGTGTTGGACTCACGGCGGGCTCCAGGGCGGGGGTCTCGTGGGTGGGGGTCTCCAACAGCAGCTCCCGCAGCCCCCGCCAGAGGCTCTCCCAGCGCAGCCAGGCCTCGCGCTGCTGCGCCAGCTCCCAGGCGGCCTGCGGAGCCCCCGGCCTCAGCGCCCCCAGACCCCCCGGGACCCCCGACCCCCCTCGAGACCCCCAGACTGCCCCCGGGACCCCCCCCATGGCCTCAGCACCCCCAGGCCCCAGGAGCCCCTGACACCCCCCCCAGGATCCACCCCATGGCCTCAGTGCCCCCAGACCCCAGGACCCCCCAAAACCCCCTGGGACCCCCAGACCGCCGCCGGGACCCCCACCATGGCCTCAGCACCCCCAGGCCCTGGAAGCCCCACCAGGTACCCCCCTGATACCCCCTGGGACTCCCAGACCCCGCCCAGGACCCAACCCAAGGCCTCAGCACCCCCAGACCCCGGGAGCCCCCCGGCACCCCCCCAGATACCTCTGGGACCCCTAGACACCCCCTGGGACCCACCCTGCACCCTCAGCGCCTGCAGACCACCCAGGACCCCTCCTGGGACCCCTGAAAACCCATGCCAGTACCCACTGAAACGCCCCAGCCCCCCACCCAGGAGGTGCCCCCCCCTGCCCCAGCCCCCCCATGTCCCCCAGCCCCCCACCTGCCGCAGCTCCCCTCCCGAGGGGGCACAGCCCAGCTCCTCGAGCAGCCGGGCCAGCCCGGGGTAGGCTCGCAGCTCCTCGGGGGTGACCCCGCTCACAGCCAGGGCGGACTCCTCCTCTGGGGGGGGGACACATGCGCACCCCGGGGGGGGTCGTTAGCGCCCCCCGGCGCCCCCCAGCCCCCCTCCAGGCCCCCCGGCCCAGGCTCACCCAGCAGCAGGACATCGAGGCCCGGCAGCTCCTCGTCCAGCGCCATCGCGGACCCCGCACTGGGAGGGGCACGACCCCCCCGCACCCACAGCGGGCGCCTGGGGGGCCCCAGGACCCCGTTACCCACAGCGAGCCCTTGGGGGGACCCTGGCACCCCCCGGCACCCCGTTACCCACAGCGAGCCCTTGGGGGGACCCCGGCACCCCGTTACCCACAGCGAGCCCTTGGGGGGACCCCTGGCACCCCCCGGCACCCCGTTACCCACAGCGAGCCCTTGGGGGGACCCCGGCACCCCCCGGCACCCCGTTACCCACAGGGAGACCTTGGGGGGACCCCGGCACCCCGTTACCCACAGCGAGCCCTTGGGGGGACCCCGGCACCCCCCGGCACCCCGTTACCCACAGGGAGCCCTTGGGGGGACCCCGGCACCCCCCGGCACCCCGTTACCCACAGGGAGACCTTGGGGGACCCCGGCACCCCCCGGCACCCCGTTACCCACAGGGAGCCCTTGGGGGGACCCCGGCACCCCCCGGCACCCCGTTACCCACAGGGAGCCCTTGGGGGGACCCCGGCACCCCGTTACCCACAGCGAGCCCTTGGGGGGACCCCGGCACCCCCCAGCACCCCGTTACCCACAGCGAGCCCTTGGGGGGACCCCTGGCACCCCCCAGCACCCCGTTACCCACAGGGAGCCCTTGGGGGGACCCCGGCACCCCCCCGGCACCCCGTTACCCACAGCGAGCCCTTGGGGGGACCCCGGCACCCCGTTACCCACAGCGAGCCCTTGGGGGGACCCCGGCACCCCCCCGGCACCCCGTTACCCACAGCGAGCCCTTGGGGGGACCCCGGCACACCCCGGCACCCCGTTACCCACAGGGAGCCCTTTGGGGGACCCCGGCACCCCGTTACCCACAGCGAGCCCTTGGGGGGACCCCCGGCACCCCCCGGCACCCCGTTACCCACAGCGAGCCCTTGGGGGGACCCCTGGCACCCCCCAGCACCCCGTTACCCACAGCGAGCCCTTGGGGGGACCCCCGGCACCCCCCGGCACCCCGTTACCCACAGGGAGCCCTTGGGGGGACCCCGGCACCCCGTTACCCACAGCGAGCCCTTGGGGGGACCCCCGGCACCCCCCGGCACCCCGTTACCCACAGGGAGCCCTTGGGGGACCCCGGCACCCCCCGGCACCCCGTTACCCACAGGGAGCCCTTGGGGGGACCCCGGCACCCCGTTACCCACAGCGAGCCCTTGGGGGGACCCCGGCACCCCCCGGCACCCCGTTACCCACAGCGAGCCCTTGGGGGGACCCCTGGCACCCCCCAGCACCCCGTTACCCACAGGGAGCCCTTGGGGGGACCCCGGCACCCCCCGGCACCCCGTTACCCACAGCGAGCCCTTGGGGGGACCCCTGGCACCCCCCAGCACCCCGTTACCCACAGCGAGCCCTTGGGGGGACCCCCGGCACCCCCCGGCACCCCGTTACCCACAGGGAGCCCTTGGGGGGACCCCGGCACCCCCCGGCACCCCGTTACCCACATCGGCGACTGGGGGCGACCCCCAGACCGCATCCGCCCCCCCACGAACCCCTCCCAAAATCCTATCGCCCACCAAACCTCCCCCCCCCACCCCGATCGCCCCCCTTAGGGCCCCTCCAAACCCCGTCCCCACCCCACCAGGACCCCCCCACACCTCGTCCCCCCATCACAACCCCCCCAACCCCATCGGCCCCCTCACGACCCCCCCCAAAACCGCGTCCCCCTCCTCACGATCCTCCGCGTCGCTCCGGACGTCGCGCGCCCCGCCGAGCCCCGCCCCTCCCGCCGCGCCGCCGGCCAATAGGAGCGCGGCTCCCTAGCGCGACCGTCCAATGGGCTGCGCGGGAGATAGGGGGCGGGACAGGCGGGCCTAGCGCATGCGCAGAGCGCTCCCGCCCGTCCCCACCCCGCTTGCCGTCCATGAGGCGCGCCGGGGGAGTCTGCGCATGCGCGGCGCTTCCCGCGTTCACTCTGGAGCCTACCGAGGGCACCGGCGCCAAAATAACAAGAACCAACAAACCAACACCAAACGGGGCCGGATTTGCACCAAAAACCGCCGCTTTTTTTTTTTTTTTTTTTTTTTTTTAATGTATCGCTGGGCGGGGCCCGCGGCGCCTCAAGCGGGAGCCTCGTCGCCGTCGTAGCGCTCCTGCAGGTCGGCCACGTTGTCGACGGAGACGCGGCGCCAGCCGTCGGGGCCGACGTGGTAGACGGTGACGCGGCCGCCCGAGTAGGCGTCGCGGCGCGCCGCCTGGAAGATGGCGCGGCGGGCCAGGGCGCAGGCGGCCGCCACGGTGAGCCCCGGCGCCAGCCCGCGGTCCAGCACGCCGTAGGCGTAGGGGGAGCCCGAGCCCACGGCGAAGGCGGGGCCGGCCGCCCGCGTCCCCTCGCTGTCCACGTAGTACAGCCCTGCGGGAGGCGGCTCGCGGCCAGGCGGGCGGGGCCACCCAGCCCCGCCCACGGCCACCAGCCCCATGGCGGGGCTACTGACCCCCCCCCCCCCTTGGCCCCCAGCCCCACACACCCCAGGACGCACAGCCCACCCCATGGCTAGCAACCCCCTCCTGCAGACCCCAGCCCCACAACCATCAGGACCCATACCCTGCCCCGTGGCTACTGACCCCAACCCATGGCCCCCAGCCCCACAACCATCAGCACCCAGACCCTGTCCTGTGGCTAGCAACCCCCACCCATGGCCCCCAGCCTCACAGGGGCTACTGACCCCACCCCGCAGCCCCCAGCCCCACACACCCAGGACGCACAGCCCACCCCATGGCTAGCAACCCCCACCCATGGCCCCCAGCCTCACAGGGGCTACTGACCCCCCCCCGCAGCCCCCAGCCCCACACACCCAGGACGCACAGCCCACCCCATGGCTAGCAACCCCTTCCCGCGGCCCCCAGCCCCACACCCCAGGATGCACAGCCCACCCCATGGCTAGCGACCCCCCCCCGCAGCCCCCAGCCCCACACACCCCAGGACGCACAGCCCACCCCATGGCTACTGACCCCCTCCCGCAGCCCCCAGCCCCACACACCCCAGGACGCACAGCCCACCCCATGGCTACTGACCCCCACCCACGGCCACCAGCCCCACACACCCCAGCACGCACAGCCCACCCCATGGCTACTGACCCCCTCCCGCGGCCCCCCGCCCCCCGCAGCCCCCCGGCGCCGCCTCACCTGGCCCCCTCTTGTCCCAGCCGCAGATCATGGTGCCCATGCTGAGCCCCATCCCCTTGTACTGGTAGACCATGTTGGCCAGCAGCTTCGAGGCGGCGGCCACCGAGATGGGCTCCTTGTTGCGCAGCTCGTAGACGCGGCACTGCCGGGCCAGCAGGCGCTCCCAGAAGCTGCAGTCGGCGGCGCCGCCGGCCATCGTGCCCAGCAGGTACGGGTTGATCTCGATCACCTTGCGCACCGTCTGCGAGGCGATGTACGAGCCCGCCGTGGCCCGCGAGTCCACCGCCACCACCACGCCGTGCTCGAACTGGGGGGGCGGAAGGGGGGGGGGGGGGAAGGGGGGTCAGGCACGCCACGGGGGCTGGGGGTCCCCGCGGAGTCCCACATGGGACACGGGGGTCCCCACTGAACCCCAGGGCAGGGCTGGGGGTCCCCACAGGAAAGTTGGGGGTCCTGTCATGGAGCCTGAGGGTCCCCAAAGAACCCCACAGTACGGTTGGGGGGTCCCACCATGGAACATGGGGGTCCCCACAGTGGGTTCAGGGTCCTGCCATGGGGCCTCTGGGGGGTCCCACCAGGAGGGGCTGGGAGTCTCACCATAGGAGCTGGGGATCCCCACAGAGCCCCACAGCACGGCTGGGAGTCCCACCCTAGGACACGGGGGTCCCCACTGAACCCCATGGCAGGGCTAGGGGTCCCCACAGGAAGGTTGGGGGTCCCCACGGAGTCCCACATGGGACACGGGGGTCCCCACTGAACCCCAGGGCAGGGCTGGGGGTCCCCACAGGAAAGCTGAGGGTCCTGTCATGGAGCCTGAGGGTCCCCAAAGAACCCCACAGTATGGTTGGGGGGTCCCACCATGGAACATGGGGGTCCCCACAGTGGGTTCAGGGTCCTGCCATGGGGCCTCTGGGGGGTCCCACCAGGAGGGGCTGGGAGTCTCACCATAGGAGCTGGGGATCCCCACAGAGCCCCACAGCACGGCTGGGAGTCCCACCCTGGGACACGGGGGTCCCCACTGAACCCCATGGCAGGGCTGGGGGTCCCCACAGGAAGGTTGGGGGTCCCCACAGTAGGGCTGGGGGTCCCTGCGGAGCCCCACATGGGGTCAGGGGTCCCACCCCGGGACACAGGTGTCCCCACTGAACCCCATGGCAGGGCTGGAGGTCCCCACAGAGCCCCACATGTGGTCGGGGGTCCCACCATGGGACATGGGGGTCCCCACAGTGGGTTCAGGGTCCTGCCATGGGGCCTCTGTGGGGTCCTGCCGGGGAGGGCTGGAGGTCTCGCCATGGGAGCTGGGGGTCCCCACAGAGCCCCATGGCATGGCTGCGGGTCCCACCCTGGGACACAGGGATCCCCACAGTGGGTTGAGGGTCCTGCCATGGGGCATGGGGGTCCCCACAAAGCCCCACAGCAGGGTTGGGGAACCCCACAGGAGGGCTGGGGGTCCCCACAGAGCTCCACAGTACAGCTGGGGGTCCCCACAGGACAGTTGGGGGTCCCACCCTCGGACATGGGGGTCCCCACAGTGGGTTGAGGATTCTGCCATGGGGCCTGGGTGTCCCCACAAAGCCCCACAGCAGGGCTGGAGATCCCACCGTGGGATGTGGGGGTCCCCACAGAGCCGCACAGCAGGGCTGGGGGATCTACCATGGGGCTTGGGGATCCTGACATGGGGTTGGGGGTCCTGCCAGGGGGTCTGGGGGTCCCCAGAGAAAGGTTGGGGATCCCCATGGAAGGGCTGGGGTCCCACCACGGGATTTGGGGGTCCCCACTGCAGGGCTGGGTATCCCCACGGCAGGCCTCGGGGTCCCCACAGAGCCCCATAATGTGGGGTTGGGGGTCCCGTCATGGGGCCTGGGCCTCCCCACAGCAGGGTTGGGGGTCCCCACAGAGCCCCACGGCAGGGTTGGGGGTTTTGTCATGGGGCCTCGGGGTCCCCACGGTAGGGCTAGGGGTCCCTACTGAGCCCCACGGTGGGGTTGGGGGTTTTACTATGGGGTTTGGGGGTCCCCACAGAGCCCCATGTCACATTGGGGGTCCCCACAGTGGGTCGAAGGTCCCCACACAGCCCCGTTGCTGGGTGAGGGGATCTACCGCGGGACACGGGGAACCCCACAGAGGGCCTGGGGGTCCCCACAGAGACACACAGAGGGGTTGGGGGTCCTGCCATGGCACTCCACGGCGGGCTCGGGGGTCCCCACGAAGCCCCACGGCGGGCTCGGGGGTCCCTAGCCCCCCCCCAGCCCCCCTCCCCACCCGCCATGACTCACCTTAAAGGCCAGCGTGGTGGTGCCGTGCAGCATGTGGAGGCCGGGCCCGGGCAGGGGTCGCGGCACGGCCCGGGGAGGGGCGGCGAAGTCCCGCGGGGGACCGGGCCCGTCCCGGGGGGCGGCCAGGAGCGGCGGGTAGGCGCCGGGGGGCTCGGAGGCGCGGACAACGCTGGCCAGCGCCATCTTGGATCGGCGGCGGCGCCTCAAAATGGCGGCGCCCGGGGAGAGGCCCCGCCCACCGCGCCGCGCCGGGGGCGGGGGATCTGCCCCCCCCCGCCCCGCGGGACGGACGGACGGTCGGACAGACGGACACCCACCGCCCCCCACCCCCCCCACCCCGCAGCGCTCACCTGTGGGTCCCCCCGGGGAGCGGGTCTGCGGGAGGGGCGGGGGTACGGGGAAGGGGCGGGGCCTGGGGGCGGGGCCTGGGGGACGGGGTGTTCCAACGACCGGGCTGGGGGCGGGGCTAGTGGGGGAAGGGGTTGGGGCTAGTGAGAGAAGGGGCGGGGTGGGGTGGTTTCAGGGCGGGGCTTGTGAGCAAAGAGGCGGGGTTTGCCAAAGGGGCGGGGTTTGGGGTAGAGAACCGCCAGGGTGTAAGGCTCTGGGGAAGGGGCGGGGCTTGGGGCCGAGGGGGCGGGGTCTGGGAGCAGGGGTGGGGCTTTGAGGCAGCGAATGAACCAATGGTATGTGGGTTGGGGAAGGGGCGTGGCTTCAGAGCCGAAAGAGGCGTGGCCTGAGAGCCGAGGGGGCAGAGCTTGACCGCTGAGAGGGTGTGGCTCGAGCGTCAAGGGGGCGGGGCTTATCGAAGGGGGTGGGGTTTGGGCACCGAACCACCAACTTGTGAGGCGGGGGAGGGGCGGGGCTTGTGGCTGAGGGGCGGGGATTGGGAGCTGAGAGGCGGGGATTGGGAGCTGAGGGGGCGGGGCTTATAAGCTTGGAGAGGGGTAGGGGTAGAACTGGCCCAGGGGGGCGGGGCTTGGGGCTGAGTGGGCGGGGCTTGGGAGTGCAGCAGGCAGGACTTGGGTGAAAAGCAGGCGGTTTCGGGGTCGCTCAGCCGCGCTGGAGGCCGGAGGGGTCGCGGAGCCCCAATGGGAACCACCCACCTGGGGGGGGGGGGGTGTCACGCAAAGCATGCTGGGTGCCCCCCTCCGCTGTGGGGGGGGTGCCACACCCAACATGGCGGCGGTTTGGGGGTGTCTCACCTGCCATACAGGGGTGCCGTGGGCCGGGGAGGGCTCCAGCGGGGTGGAGCGGCTGTTTTGGGGTGGGGGTGGGGTGTCACCATTTGGGGGGAATCCCCAGGAATTCGGGGGGGCCCCCTCAAATTAGGGGAGCCCCCCCTTACCTCACCACTTGGCCGCTCAGCTGCCGGCGGGGCTGGGGGGTGACTGGAAAGGAAGGAGCCATTTTGGGGGACCCCTAAGAATAAAGGGGGGGGAGGAGGGGCGGGGGGAACCCCAAATCTTTTGGGGGGGGCACCTACCTGTCTGCGCTGGGGAGGTGATGCCGACCGGCCGCGGTGTGCTGCTCCTGTGCATGGAGAAATACGGGGGGCTGCCGCTGCCAGCAGTGACCCCCGAAACCCCACGGCGAGGGGTGCGAGGGTGGGGGGCTCACCTGCTGCTCCCTCGCCAGCCAGGGGAGATCTGCGGGGAGAGAAAATGGGGGTCACTGGGGTGGGGTGGGGAAGAGAAAGGAGGGTGGGGTTGGGGGTCACCTGAGCGCGGCGCAGCTCCCTGTTCTCCCGCCGCAGCGCCTCCAGCTCCCTGTGTGTGTGTTGGGGGGGTGATGGGGGGTGATGTGGGGTGAAACCCCCCCCCCCCCCAAATGGGGCTAAAGGGGGGACGACGACACACAGACCCTCCCATAATGGTGGGTAATGGGGGGGCCAGACCTCACCAAGATGGCAGCCCTGGGGAAGACCCTCCCAAGATGGCGGGTTGACCCCACCAAAATGGCGGCCAATGGGGGAGGGGTATGACCCCACCAATATGGTGGCCATTGGGGCGGGGAAATGACCCAATATGGCAGCCCTGAGAAGACAACCCCCCCCAAGACAGTGGCTGTGGGGGGAGATGGGGAGTGACCACCCCCAGATGGCAGCCATGGGAGGGGGAGTGACCCCCCAAGATGGCGGCCTTCGGGAGAGGGATGGACGCCAAGATGGCGGCCATGGTGGGGGAGTGGCCCCAAGATGGCGGCCCTGGCCAAGGCATCACCTCTCGCGGGCCTGGAGGAGGCGGCGGGCGTCGTCCAGCGCCGCCTGGGCGCGGCGGGCGCGTTCCCTGTGCGAGGCCAGCAGCAGGTCGCTCTGCGCCCGCTGGAATCGCCACACCTGTGGGGCAGAGCCGTCGGGGGCAGCATGGGGCTCACCGCCCTTCCTCCCCCTCCTCCTCCTCCTCCTCACCTGGGAGATGTGGGCGAGGTGCTTGAGGGCGATGTCAGCCGGGCTCTTGAAGAAGAGCTTCTCCTGGGGGCGCATCTGCGGGGAGGGAGACGAGGGTGAGGAAGGCTCAAGATGGCGGGTGGGGAGGGGGGACACAACTCGCCTTGTCGGACACGGGGAGGTAGCGGCACTCGGTGGCGCAGATGGGGCACGGACCTGCCGCGGGAAAAGGAGAGAAATACCTCGCGGCTGCCCAAAACGGGCGGTTTTGAGGGGAAAATGTTGGGGGGGGGGTGTCCCTCCCGCCCACCATTTTGAGCCTCCCTCATCCTCATCCGCCATTTTAGAGGTGAGGGGGCGCCCACCCGCCATCTACAGTGAGGGGCTCCCACCCCATAGAGTGAGGGGCTCGTACCCCCATTTGGGGCGAGGGGCTCGTACCCCCATTTGGGGCGAGGGGCTCATACCCGCGGCCCCGCAGGCGGCGCACAGCAGGTGCCCGCAGCTGGTGACGGCGAAGCGGGCGCCATCGGGGCGGAAGCAGCGGTTGCAGTGGAACCAGTCCATGGCGGCCGTAAGGGACCTGAGGGGACGCCGTGAGGGAGGTGAGGGGACCCTGTGAGGGAGCTGAGGGGACGCCGTGAGGGAGGCGAGGGGACGCTGTGAGGGGACGCCGTGAGGGAGGCGAGGGGACGCCGTGAGGGAGGCGAGGGGACGCTGTGAGGGAGGCGAGGGGACGCCGTGAGGGAGGTGAGGGGACGCCGTGAGGGAGGTGAGGGGACACTGTGAGGGAGGTGAGGGGACGCTGTGAGGGAGGCGAGGGGACGCTGTGAGGGGACGCCGTGAGGGAGGCGAGGGGACGCCGTGAGGGAGGCGAGGGGACGCTGTGAGGGAGGCGAGGGGACGCCGTGAGGGAGGTGAGGGGACGCCGTGAGGGAGGTGAGGGGACACTGTGAGGGAGGCGAGGGGACACTGTGAGGGAGGCGAGGGGACGCCGTGAGGGAGGCGAGGGGACGCCGTGAGGGAGCTGAGGGGACGCCGTGAGGGAGGTGAGGGGACACTGTGAGGGAGGTGAGGGGACGCTGTGAGGGAGGCGAGGGGACGCCGTGAGGGAGGTGAGGGGACACTGTGAGGGAGGTGAGGGGACGCCATGAGGGAGGTGAGGGGACGCCGTGAGGGAGGTGAGGGGACACTGTGAGGGAGGCGAGGGGACACTGTGAGGGAGGTGAGGGGACGCCGTGAGGGAGGCGAGGGGATATTGTGAGGGAGGCGAGGGGACCCTGTGAGGGAGGCGAGGGGACACTGTGAGGGAGGCGAGGGGACGCCGTGAGGGAGGTGAGGGGACACTGTGAGGGAGGCGAGGGGACGCTGTGAGGGAGGTGAGGGGACACTGTGAGGGAGGCGAGGGGACGCCATGAGGGAGGTGAGGGGACGCCGTGAGGGAGGCGAGGGGACGCCGTGAGGGAGGTGAGGGGACACTGTGAGGGAGCTGAGGGGACGCCATGAGGGAGGTGAGGGGACGCCGTGAGGGAGGTGAGGGGACGCCGTGAGGGAGGTGAGGGGACGCTGTGAGGGGACGCCGTGAGGGAGGCGAGGGGACGCTGTGAGGGAGCTGAGGGGACGCCGTGAGGGAGGTGAGGGGACGCTGTGAGGGAGGTGAGGGGACACCGTGAGGGAGGTGAGGGGACACTGTGAGGGAGGCGAGGGGACGCCATGAGGGAGGTGAGGGGACGCCGTGAGGGAGGTGAGGGGACGCTGTGAGGGAGCTGAGGGGACGCCGTGAGGGAGGTGAGGGGACGCTGTGAGGGAGGTGAGGGGACACCGTGAGGGAGGTGAGGGGACACTGTGAGGGAGCTGAGGGGACGCCATGAGGGAGGTGAGGGGACGCTGTGAGGGAGGCGAGGGGACACTGTGAGGGAGGCGAGGGGACGCCGTGAGGGAGGTGAGGGGACGCCGTGAGGGAGGTGAGGGGACACCGTGAGGGAGGTGAGGGGACGCTGTGAGGGAGCTGAGGGGACGCCATGAGGGAGGTGAGGGGACGCTGTGAGGGAGGCGAGGGGACACTGTGAGGGAGGCGAGGGGACACCGTGAGGGAGGTGAGGGGACGCTGTGAGGGAGGTGAGGGGACACTGTGAGGGAGGCGAGGGGACACTGTGAGGGAGGCGAGGGGACGCCGTGAGGGAGGCGAGGGGACGCCGTGAGGGAGCTGAGGGGACGCTGTGAGGGAGGCGAGGGGACGCCGTGAGGGAGCTGAGGGGACGCCATGAGGGAGGCGAGGGGACGCCGTGAGGGAGGTGAGGGGACCCTGTGAGGGAGGTGAGGGGACACTGTGAGGGAGGTGAGGGGACACTGTGAGGGAGGCGAGGGGACGCCGTGAGGGAGGTGAGGGGACGCCGTGAGGGAGGTGAGGGGACACTGTGAGGGAGGCGAGGGGACGCCGTGAGGGAGGCGAGGGGACGCCGTGAGGGAGCTGAGGGGACGCTGTGAGGGAGGCGAGGGGACGCCGTGAGGGAGCTGAGGGGACGCCATGAGGGAGGCGAGGGGACGCCGTGAGGGAGGTGAGGGGACCCTGTGAGGGAGGTGAGGGGACGCTGTGAGGGAGGTGAGGGGACGCTGTGAGGGAGGTGAGGGGACGCCGTGAGGGAGGTGAGGGGACACCGTGAGGGAGCTGAGGGGACGCCGTGAGGGAGGCGAGGGGACGCCGTGAGGGAGGTGAGGGGACGCTGTGAGGGAGGTGAGGGGACACTGTGAGGGAGGCGAGGGGACGCTGTGAGGGGACGCCGTGAGGGAGCTGAGGGGACACCGTGAGGGAGGTGAGGGGACACCGTGAGGGAGCTGAGGGGACACCGTGAGGGAGGCGAGGGGACGCCGTGAGGGAGGTGAGGGGACGCTGTGAGGGATGTGAGGGGACACTGTGAGGGAGGCGAGGGGACGCTGTGAGGGGACGCCGTGAGGGAGGCGAGGGGACGCCGTGAGGGAGGCGAGGGGACGCCATGAGGGAGGCGAGGGGACGCTGTGAGGGAGGCGAGGGGACGCTGTGAGGGAGGCGAGGGGACGCTGTGAGGGAGGTGAGGGGACGCCGTGAGGGAGGCGAGGGGACGCCATGAGGGAGGTGAGGGGACGCCGTGAGGGAGGTGAGGGGACACTGTGAGGGAGGCGAGGGGACGCCGTGAGGGAGGTGAGGGGACGCTGTGAGGGAGGTGAGGGGACGCCATGAGGGAGGCGAGGGGACGCCATGAGGGAGGCGAGGGGACGCTGTGAGGGAGGCGAGGGGACACTGTGAGGGAGGCGAGGGGACACTGTGAGGGAGGCTTGGGATGACAGTGAGGAGGGTGAGGGGATACCGTGAGGAAGGGTTGGGATGTCAGCGAGGAGATGGCGTGAGGGAGGCTCAGGATGGCGGGAAGCCTGAGGAGAAGAGGGAGGGGCCCGACCGCGGCTGTTGAAAAGGGCGGGAAAGCTGAGGGGGCGGAGCCTCTGTGAAGGGGCGGGGACACGCCAAAGGAGGCGTGGTGGCTACTCAGAAAGGGGCGGGGCCACTGCCTTAAATGGGGCGGGAAGGGGCGGAGCCATTGGTCTAAAAGCAGTGGTTGTGCCTCTAAAAGGGGTGTGGCCATTCAGCTACAGGGCCCAGTACAGGCCAGGGCATCCCAGTATGGGGGGGGGCCCAACCCTGTATGGGGGGGTGTGTCAGCATTCCAGTTTGGAGTCCCCAAACACAGTTTGGGCTCCCAGTCCTCCCCAGTCCCTCCCAGTGCCCCCAACCTATAGGTCCTGTAGGGGCTTATGGGGGTCCAATGGGGGGATGGGGGGAGCTATAGGGGATCCCATGGCGGGGGATGAAAGGGGGAATGGGGACAGGGGGTGTGTGTGGGGGTACGGGGTTGCTATGGAGGGCTATAGGGGGCTATGGGGGGTCTTGGGGGGGCTGTAGGGGCTATAGGGGGGGCCATACGGTGCCACCCCCCCCCATACCTTGCCGCTCCAGGGGCACGGCCCCGCCACGGGGGGGCCGAGCGGGGCGGGGCGGGGCCGAGCGGGGCCGAGCGGAGCCGAGCGGAGCCGAGCGGAGCCGAGCGGGGCCGAGCGGGGCCGAGCGGGGCCGAGCGGGGCCGAGCGGGGCGGGGCGGGGCCGAGCGGGGCCGAGCGGAGCCGAGCGGGGCCGAGCGGGGCGGGGCGGGGCCGAGCGGGGCCGAGCGGGGCCGAGCGGAGCCGAGCGGGGCCGAGCGGAGCCGAGCGGAGCCGAGCGGAGCCGAGCGGGGCCGAGCGGGGCCGAGCGGGGCGGGGCGGGGCCGAGCGGGGCGGGGCGGGGCCGAGCGGGGCCGAGCGGAGCCGAGCGGGGCCGAGCGGAGCCGAGCGGAGCCGAGCGGGGCCGAGCGGGGCCGAGCGGGGCGGGGCGGGGCCGAGCGGGGCCGAGCGGAGCCGAGCGGAGCCGAGCGGGGCCGAGCGGGGCCGAGCGGGGCGGGGCGGGGCCGGGCGGGGCCGAGCGGGGCCGAGCGGGGCCGAGCGGGGCCGAGCGGGGCCGGGCGGGGCGGGGCGGGGCGGGGCCGAGCGGGGCCGAGCGGGGCCGAGCGGGGCCGAGCGGGGCCGAGCGGGGCCGAGCGGGGCGGGGCGGGGCCGAGCGGGGCCGGGCGGGGCGGGGCGGGGCGGGGCCGAGCGGGGCCGAGCGGGGCCGAGCGGGGCCGAGCGGGGCCGGGCGGGGCGGGGCGGGGCGGGGCCGAGCGGGGCCGAGCGGGGCGGGGCGGGGCCGAACCCACCCGAAGGGGCCCGAGAGGACTCACTACCCCGCTAGTATCCCCCCAGCACCCCCCAGCACCCCCCAGCACCCCCCAGCACCCCCCAGTCGCCTCCTAGTACCCTCCGAGAACCCCCAACTACCCCCCTAATACCCCCCCAGTACCCCCAAGCACCTCCCCAGTAGCTCCCAGTCCCCCCCAGTGCCCCCCCTAGCCCGTCCCCATGGCCGCCGTCCCCCCCAGTCCCCCCCAGCGCTCCCAGTCCCCCTCCCCCGGCCCTCCCATGGCCCCCTCCGGCCCCGGGCAGAGTCCGTGGGTCAGGATGTGGGTCAGGCCGTGGGGCAGAATGTGGGGCGCCGTGGGGCAGGCGGCGGGCAGCGGCCTGCACGGGGGGGCCGGGGGGGGGGCCGCTGGCGGGGAAGGTAGCCGTGGTGACGGCCTCCACCGATGGGTGAGTGACCCCCGTGCCCCGCTGCGCCCCATAGCGCCCCATAGCGCCCCACTGTGCCCCACAGCCGCGCCCCACTGTGACCCCCAGAGCCCCCCAGACCCTCCCCGCCCTTGAGACCCCTCGACCCCTGTGTCCCCCCCGGCCTCCCCAGCCCCCCATCGCCCCATAGCTCTCCCACCCCACAGTGCCCCACGGCCCCCCAGCCCCCGCAACCCCATAGCCCCCATCTGACCTATAGCCCCACAGCCCCCAATAGAGGGCCCCATAGATCCCCCATAGTTCCCCTGCCCCATAGCCCCCCCCAGCCCCCCATCACCCCATAGCCCACATCACCCCATGGCACCCCCCTGTCCACCCCTGCCCCACACCCCCATAACCCCCCATAGCCCCCACAGCCCCCTGCCCCCACCCCCCCACCCCCCATAGCCCCCCATAGCCCCCCCCACCCCCCTCACCCCCCACCCCCCCTGCCCCCCACGGCCCCAGCCCCCCGCCCCACCCTGCGTGCCCCCCAGGATCGGGCTGGCGGTGGCGGCGCGGCTGGCGGAGGCGGGGGCGCGGGTGGTGCTGAGCTCCCGCCGTGAGCCCCATGTGGCGGCCGCCGTGGGGCAGCTGAGGGGCCGGGGGCTGGAGGTCAGTGGCGTTGTCTGCCATGTGGGGCAGCCCCACAGCCGCCAGGGCCTCGTCCAGAAGGTGAGGGGCTTGGGGGGCCTGGGGGGGTGGGGTTATGGGGCACCGTGGGGCACTGGAGCTATGGGGTGCCGGGTGTCCCGTGGGGCTGTGGGGTGCTGTGGGGCACTGTGGGGCGCCATGATGCACTGGGCTATGGGGCACAGGGGGTCCTGTGGGACTGTGGGGCGCTGTGGGGCACTAGGGCTATGGGGCACTGGGCTGGGGGTGCTGTGGGGCACTGTGGGTCACTGGAGCTATGGGGTGCCGGGTGCCCCGTGCGGCACTGTGAGGTGCAGTGGGGCACTGTGGGGCGCCATGACGCACTGGGCTATGGGGCACAGGGGGTCCTGTGGGTCTGTGGGGTGCCGTGGGGCACTGTGGGGCACTAGGGCTATGGGGCACTGGGCTGTGGGGTGCTGTGGGGCACTGTGGGGCACTGGGGCTATGGGACACTGGGCTGTGGGGTGCTGTTGGGTGCCGTGGGGCACTGTGGGTCACTAGGGCTATGGGGCACTGGGCTACGGGGCGCTATGGGGCACTGTGGGGCACTGGGGCTATGGGGCGCTGTGGGGCACCGTGGGGCGCTGTGGGGCACTGTGCTGTGGGGCACCATGGGGCGCTGTGGCGCACTGGGCTGTGGGGCACCGTGGGGTGCTGTGGGGGTGCTGTGGGGCGCTGTGGGGCACTGGGCTGTGGGGCGCCGGGCTATGGGGCACTGTGGGGTGCCGTGGGGTGCTGTGGGGCACCGTGGGGCGCTGTGGGGCACTGTGCTGTGGGGCACCGTGGGGCGCTGTGGGGCGCCGGGCTATGGGGCACTGTGGGGTGCCGTGGGACGCTGTGGGGCACTGTGCTGTGGGGCACTGTGGGGCGCTGGAGCTATGGGGTGCCGGGTGCCCCGTGCGGCACTGTGAGGTGCAGTGGGGCACTGTGGGGCGCCATGACGCACTGGGCTATGGGGCACAGGGGGTCCTGTGGGTCTGTGGGGTGCCGTGGGGCACTAGGGCTATGGGGCACTGGGCTGTGGGGTGCTGTGGGGCACTGTGGGGCACTGGGGCTATGGGACACTGGGCTGTGGGGTGCTGTTGGGTGCCGTGGGGCACTGTGGGTCACTAGGGCTATGGGGCACTGGGCTAAGGGGCGCTATGGGGCACTGTGGGGCACTGGGGCTATGGGGCGCTGTGGGGCACCGTGGGGCGCTGTGGGGCACTGTGCTGTGGGGCACCGTGGGGCGCTGTGGCGCACTGTGCTGTGGGGCACCGTGGGGCGCTGTGGGGCGCCGGGCTATGGGGCACTGTGGGGTGCCGTGGGACGCTGTGGGGCACTGTGCTGTGGGGCACTGTGGGGTGCCGTGGGGCGCTGTGGGGCACTGGGCTGTGGGGCACTGTGGGGCGCTGTGGGGTGCCGTGGGGCGCTGTGGGGCACTGGGCTGTGGGGCGCTGTGGGGCACTGGGCTGTGGGGCACTGTGGGGCGCCGTGGGGCGCTGTGGGGCACTGGGCTGTGGGGCGCTGTGGGGCACTGGGCTGTGGGGCGCCGTGGGGCGCTGTGGGTCACCAGGGTCCCTCCCCCAGGCCCTGGAGACCTACGGGGGCATCGACATCCTGGTGTCCAACGCGGCCGCCAACCCCGCCTTCGGCAGCACCCTCGACGCTGACGAGGCCGTCTGGGAGAAGGTGGGACACGCCCCCGGCCACGCCCCCAGCCCCGCCCCCGGGCCCCACCCCCGGGCCCCGCCCCTGACCCCGCCCCAAAGATCTTCCAGGTCAACGTGACGGCGGCGGCCATGTTGATCAAGCTGGTGGTGCCCCACATGGAGAAGAGGGGGTGAGCGGGCGGGGCTGTTGGGGAGGGGTGGGGCCGTGGGGGCGTGGTTGGGGGTTGGACACACCCATGCCAAGCCTTGCGCTCCTCCCCCCATGCAGGGGCGGGGTCATCGTGCTGGTGTCATCGCTGGCTGGGTACACGCCCTTCCCGGTGAGGGGCGTGGGGGCGTGGGGCGGGGCCACGGGGGTGGGTGGGGCCAGGGCGTGGCGGGGGCGTGGGAGTGGGCGCGGCAGTGGGGCGTTGGCCAACAGCCAGATGGGCCTTGGGTCAGGCCGGGTTGGAGCAGCGAGGGCTAGGGTGGGGTGGGCGTGGCAGGGTGTGGCAGCGGGCGTGGCTGAGGGTGTGGCAGCGTGGGGGCGGGGTGCGGGCTGAGGGCCAGGTGTTTGATTGGCTGTTGGGTCAGGCCGGGTGGGAGTGGTGGGTGTTGGGGCGTGGCGAGCGAGAGGGCGGGGCAGTGGGTGGGGCAGTGGGTGGGGCAGCGGGCGGGGCAGTGGGCGTGGCAGCGGGCGGGGCAGCGGGCGCGACGCGTTGGCCGACGGCCGGTCGGTTGGTCGGGCGTTGGGTCGGGCGGCAGCGGTGGGGGTGTGTGGGGTGGGGTGTGGCAGGGCGTGGCGGGTTCCGGGGGCGTGGCCTGACGGGCGCGGTGGGCGTGGCCAGGGCCTGGGTCCCTACAGCGTGAGCAAGGCGGCGCTGCTGGGGCTGGTGAAGGCGCTGGCGCCCGAGCTCCGCCCCCGCAACGTCCGCGTCAACGCCGTCGCCCCCGGCCTCGTCCGGACCCGCTTCAGCGCTGCCGTGAGGGGCGGGGCCGCGGGGGGGCGGGGCCTGACCGGGCGGGGCCGCGGGGGGGGCGGACCGATGGGGCACGGCTTTGCCGGCCAACGGTGGGGCGGGAGCTCGGGGAGGTGGGACTTGGGGTGGGCGGGGCCTGGGGGGGCGGGGTTCGGGTGTGGGGTGGAGCCTCCGGGGGGCAGGGCGTGGTAGGGGTGTGGCCCTGGGGTGGGCGGGGGCCTCGGAAGGGCGGGGCCCGTTGGTGGGTGGTGCCTGGAGGGGCGAGTGAACGGGAGGGTCATGGGTGGGGCAGGCGGGCGTGGCCAGGGAGGGCGTGGCCCGGGGAGGGCGTGGCCGTGACCACACCCTCTCCCGCAGCTCTGGGAGGACGAAGCGATGCGGGAGCGGGTGATGTCATCGATGGGCATCGACAGGTGGGGCCCGGGCGTGTGGGTGGGTCCCCTCGGGGGGGGGGGGGAGGGGAGGGGCGGGCCCAGGCGACCCCGTGACCTTTCACCCCTCCCCCCCCAGGCTGGGGACGCCATTGGACGTGGCCGAGGTCGTGACCTTCCTCTGCTGCCCGGCCGCCGCCTACATCGCCGGGGAGACCATCGTGGTGGCCGGGGGGGCCCCATCCCGCCTGTAGGGCGCCCGAGGGGCGGGGCCCGAGGGGCGGGGCCCGAGGGGCGGGGCCTGTGGGGGCAGGGACACGGGCGGGGCCCTCCCGGGGTCACCCCCCCCCCCCCCCCCCAATAAAGGCCGTTGCAGGAACTGAAGGGCGGGGCCACAACATGGTGGCCTCTGCTTCGGGCGGCCATCTTGGGTGGGGCGGGCGGCCATCTTGGGTGGGGCGGGCGGCCATCTTGGGTGGGGCGGGCAGCCATCTTGTCGCACCCCTCAGGGCGGCGCAGCCAGGCCGGAGGCATGGGCGGGGCGTGGGCGGGGTTTATTGGGGGTCCCACGTGGGGGCGTGTCCCGCCTCCTGCAGCCCCTCCCCCTCCTCCAGCCCCTCCAGGCGCCCGGCTTCTCGCAGCAGCCGGTAGTAACGGGGCCGGTGACGGGCCAGGAACACGCTGAGCTTCCCGGGGACCCGGCGCCGGGGCTCCGCCCCTGGGGTCGCGGGGTCGCGGGGTCGCGGGGTCGCGGGGTCGCGGGGTCACGGGGGGAGAAGAAAGGCACCGGAGTTGGGGGGGGCCCTTGGGACGCCCCCATCGGGCCCTGCCCCACATTCCTCCCTGTGCCCCCCCCAGCCCCCGGCTCGCCCCATGCCCCCCATCTCCCCACATGTCCCCATGACTCCCATCTCCCCCGCCCAGCCTCACCCCCTATCACACCCCCCACGCGCCCCCCATCTCCCCTACCCCCCATGACCCTCCCATTCCCCCCCCCAGCCCCATCTCCCCCAGGACCCCCAATCTCCCCCGCGACCCCCCGTGACCCCCCGTGACCCCCTCCCCGCTCACCCAGCGCCCGGCAGAGCCCCTCCACGCGCCCCCCTCCCCCTCCCTGCCCCCCATGACCCCCCGTGACCCCCCGTGACCCCCCGTGACCCCCTCCCCGCTCACCCAGCGCCCGGCAGAGCCCCTCCACGCGCCCCCCTCCCCCCCCCGCCCCCCGTGACCCCCCGTGACCCCCCGTGACCCCTCCCCGCTCACCCAGCGCCCGGCAGAGCCCCTCCACGCGCCCCCCTCCCCCCCCCGCCCCCCGTGACCCCCTCCCCGCTCACCCAGCGCCCGGCAGAGCCCCTCCCCGCCCCCCGTGACCCCCCGTGACCCCCTCCCCGCTCACCCAGCGCCCGGCAGAGCCCCTCCACGCGCCCCCTGGCCGCCGCCACCTCGGGGGCGCCCCCGGCCGCCACCTCCTGCTCCACCTCGCCCAGCCCGTAGCCGAAGTCGGCCTCGTCCAGCACCACGCGCAGCCCCCCAAGGAGGGCGCCCCGGCGCCGCGTCACGAAGGAGGCCGTGGGGCGCAGCCCCAGGGGGCCCAGGGCCGCCCCCACGCTGCCCCACGGCCCCCCCCGTGCCCCCAGCACCCGCCGCAGCTCCCCCAGCACCGCCGCGTCGCCCCACACCTCCCGGTAGGCCGTGGTGGCGCTGGGGGGTGGGGGGGGGCTGGGGGGAAGCTCGGGGCCGCTGTGGGGCTCAGAGCCGCTATGGGTCTCGGGGCCGCTATGGGGCTCGGGGCTGCTACGAGTCTCAGAGCTGCTATGGGGCTTGGGGCCTCTATGGGGCTCATGGTTGCTATGGGGGTCAGGGCCTCTATGTGGCTCATGGTTGCTATGGGGCTCGGGGCCGCTACCAGTCTCAGAGCTGCTATGGGGCCCAGGGCCGCTATGGGGAGCCGAGGGCTGCCTATGCGGGGGCTCAGAGCCACTAGGGGTCTTGGGGCCACTATGGGGCTCAGGAGCTCTACGGGTCTCAGAGCCGCTATGGGGCTCAGGGCCTCTAGGGCCACTATGGGGCTCATGGTTGCTATGGGAGTCAGGGCCTCTATGGGGTTCAGGGCCTCTATGGGGCTCATGGTTGCTATGGGGCTTGAGGCCGCTACGAGTCTCAGAGCTGCTATGGGGCTCAGAGCCGCTATGGGGCAGCTGGGGGTCGCTCCCGGCCGCTTCGGGGGGGCTGTGGGTGGCTTCAGCGTCTTTCCGTGTCTCGGTGGCGCCGTGGGGCAGGCATGGGGCACCGTGGGGCAGCTTGAGCTGCCAGCCCTGGCCCTGGCGGTGCCGCAGCCAGATGTCAGCGCGGCCCAGGGGGGCGTCGGGGCCGTCGAAGTAGGTGTCGCGGAAGGGGGGGATGTGGGGCAGCCCCACGGCGCCCAGCGCCGCCAGCGCTGCCTCTGTCCCCGGCCCCACGGTGAACTTCACCTCCACCTCGATGAGGCCCGACGGGGGGGCTGGGGGGGGATGTGGGGCTCAGGGCGGTGCGGCAGCCCCAGAGGGACCCCAGTGCCCCCCCGGGCCCCATAGAGCCCCCTCAGTTACCCCCAGTGCCCCACAGGGACCTTCCAGTGCCCTATAGCGCCCCCCGAGTGCCCCATTCAGCCCCCCAGTGCCACATAGAGCCACTCCAGCACCCCATAGAGCCCGCCCCAGTTACCCACAGTGTCCCACAGAGCCCCCCAGGGACACTCCAGTGCCCTATAGAGCCCCCCCAGTGCCCCACATCGCCCGGCCCATCCCATAATACCCGGCGCGGTCTCCATGGCGACGCCCTCGGTCACGGGGGAAGGACAGAGGGGGGAGGGGCGGCCCCGAGGCACGATGGGATCGGGGGGAGGGGCCGTGGAGGACCGAGGGAGGGGCGGGGCCTCCCGGCCACAGGGGGCAGGGCCTGTGGGGCACTGGGGGATACTGGGAGAGCACTGGGGGATACTGGGGGGGTACTGGGGGATATTGGGGAGTACCGGGAGGTCACCGGGGGGATACTGGAAGAGCACGGGGGGGATACTGGGGGGATACTGGGAGGGCACTGGGGGGTACTGGGAGAGCACTGGGGGGATAGTGGGAGGGCACTGGGGGGATACTGGGGGAGTACTGGGAGGGCACTGTGGGATACTGGGAGAGCACTGGGGGGATACTGGGAGGGCACTGGGGGGTACTGTGGGGGCACTGGGGGGGGCACTGGGAGAGCACTGGAGGGATACTGGGGGGGCACTGGGGGGATACTGGGGGGGCACTGGGGGGATACTGGGGAGTACTGGGAGGGCACTGGGGGATACTGGGAGAGCACTGGGGGGATAGTGGGAGGGCACTGGGGGGGCAGTGGGAGAGCACTGGGGGGGCAGTGGGAGAGCACTGGGGGGGCAGTGGGGGGATACTGAGAGGGCACTGGGGGGGCACTGGGAGAGCACTGGAGGGATACTGGGGGGGCACTGGGGGGTACTGGGAGAGCACTGGGGGGATAGTGGGAGGGCACTGGAGGGATACTGTGGGGGCAACTGGGGGGGGCACTGGGGGATACTGGGAGGGCACGGGGGGGATACTGGGGGGGCACGGGGGGGATACTGGGGGGGGCACGGGGGGGATACTGGGGGGGCACGGGGGGGATACTGGGAGAGCACTGGAGGGATACTGGGGGGGCACTGGAGGGATACTGGGAGGGCACTGGGGGGGCACTGGGGGGATACTGGGGGGGGGCACTGGAGGGATACTGGGAGGGCACTGGGGGGGCACTGGTGGCCCCGCCCCTCCCTGCACCCCCTCATGGGCGTGGCCCAAGAGTCCCCTGACCAATAGAGCTGCACCAAGATGGCCGCCATCACGCCCCGCCCCCGCCCCTCCATGTCAAAACCCCATTGGCCACCCCCAGCACACGGCTGCTCTCATTGGGCGCCTCCCAGAGCAGGCGCACCCCATTGGCCGCCCGCGGGGTCAGTCACATCGCCATTGGCTGCAGCTTTTGGCCTCTCCCCCCTTGTGCAACGCGATTGGCTCCCATGAGCAGGGGGGCGGGGTCTGTGTTGGTTTGTATGAAGGTTGCGCCAGGGCTTTAATGACTGACAGAGAAAGCCCCGCCCCCTCATTAATTATTCCCGATGAAGACCAATGGGGGGCTGCGGAGGGACCAATGGCGCAGGGGGCGGGGCCACGTCCGTGGGCGGGGCTCAGCGTCGCCGGCGGAAACCTGTGGGGGAGGGGGAGAGGAGAAAGGAAAGGGCGTGAGAGGCCCCGCCCTGCCCCGCCCCGCGAGCCCATTGGCCGGCCCAGACTCACCCCTCCTCTTCCCGCCCTTCCTCTTCGGCACCGCCTTCTTCTTCCTCTTCTTGGGGGGCGGCTCCTCCTGGGGGAGGGGTGGGAGGCGTGAGGGTGTGGCCTGGGCGTGCCCGGGGTGTGTCCCCGCCACGCCCCTCCCCTCACCTGATTGGCGGGCTCCAGCAGGGGCCCGATGTCCCCGAAGCGGGTGATGTGGGCCAGGCCCCCGCCCTCGGCCGCCGCCCGCCGCCGCCACGCCCGCTCCCCGCCGGCTCTCGCTCAGCCGCACCAGCATGGCCTCCTCGTAGCGCGTCCTGCGCGACCCACGGCGCTGCCCCACGGCGCTGCCCCACCCTCCAGCCCCACGGCGCCCGCCGGCGGGGGGAGGATGGGAGCTTCTCCACCCCCCCAGGTGCTCCCCCACCAAATTCTTCCCCTGCCCCACAACCGCTCTCCCAGCCCCACAAGTGACGCTTGTAACCCCCAAGTGCTCCACCAGCCCAAGTGCTCCCCCAGCCCCACAAGTGGCCCCTGTGATGCCCAAGTGCTCCCCCAGCCCCACAAGTGACCCTTGTGACCCCCAAGTGCTCCCCCAGCCCCACAAGTGCTCCCCCAGCCCCACAAGAAACATTTGTTACCCCCAAATGCTCCCCTAGCCCCACAAGTGGCCCCTGTGACCCCCAAGTGCTCCCCCAGCCCCTCCTCCTGCCCCACAGAACCCCCAGCCTCCATTCAGCACCCCATATTCCTCCCAGTCCCCCTCCAGCCCCACACATCTCCACCACAAGCCGTCCTCCTGCCCCATGGACCCTCTCTCCAGCCCCACATGCGGCCCTCCAGCACCACACATGCCTCTTCCAGCCCCACACATCCCCCCCAGCCCGCCACATTCCCCCCCCGGGGCCCCCCCCGCCCCCCTGCTCCGGCCAACCTGCGTAGAGCGCTGTGGGGCGCGGGGAGGGCCCCCGCTGTGGGGCCGCCCCACAGCTCCTGGGGGGCGTCGCTGAGCTCCTCGCGCAGCTCCCGCAGGACGGAGGCGCTCAGGGCCCGGCGCCGCGAGGCCGCCCGCGCCCGCTGCTCCCGCTCCTCCTGCCCCTCCGCGCCTGCGGGCGGGGCCGCGTCAGCCCCGCCCCGCGGCCCCGCCCTGCCCCGCCCCACGGCTCCCTCCCAGCCCCACGGCTCTTTTCCCCTCCCCCCAGCCCCACGGCTCTTCCCCCCCCCCCCCCCCCCCCCCAGCCCCACGGCTCCCCTCCCCCCCCCAGCCCCACAGCCGCCCCACATCTCACCGTACTGCACCGGCACCAGGCGGGGGGGGACGTAGCGGCGCCCCCCGCCCAACCCGGGGGCCTTCGGCCCGTGCCCGCTCTCCTCTTCCTCTTCTTCCTGCTCCTCCTCCTCGTCCTGGGGGGCAGAGGCGGGCCTCAGGCACAAGCCCCGCCCCCCGGCCCCACCCATGTGGGTCCTGCCCCACAAGTCACCTGCGCCGCCATATTGGCGGGGTCCGGGCGGAAGCGCAGCGGGTCACTGTGGGCTGGAAGCGAGAGGCGGGATGACGGACAGCTGTCAGTCACCCCAGGGGGAGGGGCGGGGGGTGGGCGGGGTCTGGGCTCTCACCCCGCCCCCCTGCGGCCGCCACCCGCAGCAGCTTCTCCAATTGGTACTTGAGGCGCTGCTCGATGGGGCGGAGCTTCTCCAGCACCTGGGGGCGGGGACAGAGCCAGGCATCAAACCCACGGCCCCCGCCCACCCAGGCCACGCCCACCCCCGAGAACCACGGCCCCACCCCACAAATACCCCCCACCCAGGGCCTGGCCCCACCCAGCCACGCCCACAGCCCCACCCCTCACCACACAGCTCTCCAACAGGATGAGCAGGGCTGGCCCCGCCCCCAGAGCCCCACCCAGCCCCGCCCATGGCATCACTGCACATGTCTCCAGTAGGAGCAGCAAGGTAGGCTCCGCCCCCCGGGGCCCCACCCAGCCACGCCCATGGCCCCACCCCTCAGCACACAGCTCTCCAACAAGAGGAGCAGGGCTGGCCCCGCCCCCAGAGCCCCACCCAGGCACGCCCACGGCCCCCGCCACATACCACACGGGTCTCCAGCAGGCGGGGCAGGGCAGGCTCCGCCCCCAGGGCCCCGCCCCGGGCCTTGCCCCCCAGCAGCAGCCCCAGGTCCTGCAGGTACTGCAGCAGCGCCTGCGCCCGCACCTCCAGCAGCGACACGCCCTGCGCCGGGCGGGGCCGGGCGGGGTCAGGGCGGGGCCCCGAGCCCCCGCAGCCAGCACTCGGGCTCGTGGGGCCCCCCCCGAGACCCCCAAATCCCCCCATGACCCCCCAAATCGCACCCTAGCGCCCCCAGATCCTCCCTAAGACCCCCCAAATCATCCCAAAGCGCACCCTAACACCCCCCCCAGGCCCCCCAGATCCTCATCAGGACACCCCAAATCCCCTCCCAGGAGCCCCCTCTGCCCTCCCAGACCCCCAGCGCCCCCCTGGCCCCTGGGACCCCCCCAAGTCCCCCCCACGAATGCCTTAAATCCGATCCAGAGCCTGAAACCCTTCTCAAGACCCCCCAAAACCCTCCCAGAACCCTCTTAAGACCCCCCCCCCCAAATTCCCTCTCAGGAGCTTCCTCTCCACCCCTCCCAAGACCCTCTGAAGGCACCCCCAGACCCCCGAATCCCCCCCCAGGAACCCCCCATAACCCTCCGCAGGGCCCCAAATCCCCTCAGGACCTCCCAAATCCCCGCCCTGGACCCCCTAAAGACCCGCTTCGGTCGCCAAATCCCTCCCCCAGGACCCCCAATCTCCCCCCAGAACCTCTTTAGACCTCTCAGAGCCCCCCGAATGCCCTCATAAACCCCCCCAACGGCCCCCGAACGCCCCATTAAGGTCCTTCTCAGTTCCCCAATCACCCCCCACGATCCCTTTACACCTTCCTAAACCCCTCTCCAAAGACCGCTTCAGACCCCCAACCCTCATCCCGGACCCCTTCCCACCCCCCGGCTCCCCCCCAGGGCCCATTGCGACCCCCCGGCTCCTCCCCAGGGCCCCTTCCCACCCCCCGGCTCCCCCCCAGGGCCCCTTCCCACCCCTCGGCTCCCCCAAGGGCCCATTGTGACCCCCCAGCTCCCCCCAAGGGCCCCTTCCCACCCCCCGGCTCCCCCCCAGGGCCCATTGCGACCCCCCGGCTCCTCCCCAGGGCCCCTTCCCACTCCCCGGCTCCCCCCCAGGGCCCCTTCCGACCCCCCGGCTCCCCCCCAGGGCCCATTGCGACCCCCCGGCTCCCCCCCAGGGCTCCTTCCCGCCCCCCGGCTCCCCCCCAGGGCTCCTTCCCGCCCCCCGGCTCCCCCCCAGGGCCCCTTCCCGCCCCCCGGCTCCCCCCCAGGGCCCCTTCCCGCCCCCCGGCTCCCCCCCAGGGCCCCTTCCCACCCCCCGGCTCCTCCCCAGGGCCCCTTCCCACCCCCCGGCTCCCCCCCAGGGCCCCTTCCGACCCCCCATCTCCCCTCCAGGGCCCTTTCCCGCCCCCCATCTCCCCTCCAGGGCCCCTTCCCGCCCCCCATCTCCCCTCCAGGGCCCCTTCCCGCTCCCCGGCTCCCCCCCAGGGCCCCTTCCCGCCCCCCATCTCCCCCCCAGGGCCCCTTCCCGCCCCCCATCTCCCCCCCAGCGCCCCTTCCCGCCCCCCCATCTCCCCCCCAGGGCCCCTTCCCGCCCCCCGGCTCCCCCCCAGGGCCCCTTCCCGCCCCCCGGCTCCCCCCCAGGGCCCCTTCCCGCCCCCCGGCTCCCCCCCCAGGGCCCTTCCCGCCCCCCGGCTCCCCCCCAGGGCCCCTTCCCGCCCCCCCATCTCCCCCCCAGGGCCCCTTCCCGCCCCCCGGCTCCCCCCCAGGGCCCCTTCCCGCCCCCCATCTCCCCCCCAGGGCCCCTTCCCGCCCCCCATCTCCCCCCCCGGGCCCCTTCCCGCCCCCCATCTCCCCCCCCGGGCCCCTTCCCGCCCCCCATCTCCCCCCCCGGGCCCCTTCCCGCCCCCCATCTCCCCCCCAGGGCCCCTTCCCACCCCCTGGCTCCCCCCCAGGGCCCCTTCCCGCCCCCCATCTCCCCCCCAGGGCCCCTTCCCGCCCCCCATCTCCCCCTCAGGGCCCCTTCCCGCCCCCCATCTCCCCCTCAGGGCCCCTTCCCGCCCCCCATCTCCCCCCCAGGGCCCCTTCCCGCCCCCCATCTCCCCCCCAGGGCCCCTTCCCGCCCCCCATCTCCCCCCCAGGGCCCCTTCCCGCCCCCCATCTCCCCCCCAGGGCCCTTCCCGCCCCCCGGCTCCCCCCCAGGGCCCCTTCCCACCCCCCGGCTCCCCCCCAGGGCCCCTTCCCACCCCCCATCTCCCCCCCAGGGCCCTTCCCGCCCCCCATCTCCCCCCCCAGGGCCCCTTCCCGCCCCCCATCTCCCCCCCAGGGCCCCTTCCCACCCCCCGGCTCCCCCCCAGGGCCCCTTCCCACCCCCCATCTCCCCCCCAGGGCCCTTCCCACCCCCCATCTCCCCCCCCAGGGCCCCTTCCCGCCCCCCATCTCCCCCCCAGGGCCCCTTCCCACCCCCCATCTCCCCCCCAGGGCCCCTTCCCACCCCCCATCTCCCCCCCAGGGCCCTTCCCACCCCCCATCTCCCCCCCCAGGGCCCCTTCCCACCCCCCGGCTCCCCCCCCAGGGCCCCTTCCCGCCCCCCATCTCCCCCCCAGGGCCCCTTCCCGCCCCCCATCTCCCCCCAGGGCCCCTTCCCGCCCCCCGGCTCCCCCCCCAGGGCCCCTTCCCGCCCCCCATCTCCCCCCCAGGGCCCCTTCCCGCCCCCCGGCTCCCCCCCAGGGCCCTTCCCGCCCCCCGGCTCCCCCCCCAGGGCCCCTTCCCGCCCCCCATCTCCCCCCCAGGGCCCTTCCCGCCCCCCATCTCCCCCCCAGGGCCCTTCCCGCCCCCCGGCTCCCCCCGCCCCCTCCCCCCCCGCGGTACCTTCCCGGTGCGGAGCCCCCCCGCGCGCACGCGCCGCAGCAGCCCCCGCCCGTGCTCCGCCACCGCCGCCACCTGCGGGACGTGGGGGGAGGGTCAGAGGAGGGGTTTCGGGGGGGATCTGGGGGGTTTTGGGGGTCGGAGGGGGCCCCACCTGCCCCCGCAGCGCCTCCAGCAGCGCCACGGCCTCCGCCACCGGCGCCATGTTGGGGGACAGGCTGAGGGAAGCGGCAGCAGCCAATGGGAGCGCGGCGCCGGCAGCGCTGGCCAATGGGAGGGCGAGGAGGCGGTTCTGGTCCCGCCCCCGAGCTCACGGGCGGGAAGCGCTGAGGGGAACTACAGGAGCCAATGGGAGCGCGACGCCGGCAACTCTGGCCAATGAGGGGGCGAGGAGGGCGGCGCTAGTCCCGCCCACGATCGGCATGGCCGGAAGCGCTATGGGGAGATAGAAGGAGCCAATGGGAGGGCAGTAAAGGGAGCGCTGGCCAATGGGAGGGCGAGGAGGCGGTACTGTTCCCGCCCCCGAGCGCACGGTCGGCAAGAGCTGAGAACCACGGCGGGCGGGCCAATGGGAGCGCGGCGCCGGCGCCGCTGGCCAATAGGACTGCGAGGAGCGGAGCGTTGGTTCCACCCCGGCCGCCTGGGCGGGAAGCGCCGAGGGGCGGTGCAACGAGCCAATGGGAGCGCAGCGCTGTCCAATGAGAGGCCGAGGAGGGCGGTGCTGGTCCCGCCCCCGCGCGGCTGGGCGGGACGGCGGGGGCGGAGTGACGGGCAGTCGGGCGGGCCAATGGGAACCGAGGAGCCGAGAGGGGCGCCCCCCCGCGGCGAGGAGGACCTTCCGCCGGAGCCCGGCACAGCCGCCCCCCCCCCCCCCGGGGCCTTCAGCGGCCCCCAAATCCCCCCCAACGCCCCCAGACCCCCCCCAAGGCCCGCCAACCCCTCCCCCACCCCTCCCGGACCCCCCCGAAACCCCCACCCCCAAATTCCCCAACGATCCCCCCCAAATCGTCCTCAGGTGCCCAAGTTGCCCCTCCCCCCCCCGCCGCCCCTCCCCCCGCCCCCCCCACGACTCTCCAGGCGGGTGGGGGAGGGGTTACAAACACCATCAGCCACTTTATTGCCCCCTCCCCCCGCAGAGGCCCCGGTGGTGGGGGAGGGGCGGGGGAGGGGCGGGGTGGGGACGCGCGGGCGGGGGTGGGGGGATGGGCGCGGAGGGCGTGGCTCCGGGTGGGCGTGTCCCGCGTCAGCGCCGCCCGCCCCGGTCCCGCACCGGGGTGCTGCGGCTGCGGCTGCGGCGCTTCTCCCCTCCCCCGCCGCGCCGGTGCTCCCCTCCCCCGCCCCGGTGCTCCCCTCCCCCGCCCCGGTGATGCTCCCGGTGCCCGGACGACGCCGCGGCCGAGGAAGGCGGGGGCGGGGCGCCGGGCGGGGCGCCGGGCGGGGCCCCTCGCTCGCGGGGCGCGGCCGCCCCCCCTCTCTTGTCGCGGGGCGGGGGAGGGGCGGCCCCGCCCGCCCCCGCCGCCCCTCCCCCGCGCTGCCGCTGCTCCTCCTCCTCCTGCTCCTTGCGGCGCCGCTCCCGCTCCCGCGCCCGCGCCGCCCGCTCCGCCTGCTTCTGCACGAACTGGGCGGGGCCGGGCGGGGTCAGCGGGCGCCGTGCCGCGCCCCCCCGGCCCCGCCCCCCCGGCCCCGCCCCCCGGCCCCGCCCCCACCTGGGTGTCGGTCAGCGGCAGCCAATAGATGCACGGCGCCGCCTTCGTCTTGCGGAACAGGTCGTCCAATAGCTTGGCCGGCGGCTCCTCGGGCGGCTTCTCTGGGGGTGGGGCGGGGCCGGGGGGGCGGGGTCAGGCCGCAGGACACACCCAGCCCCGCCCTCGGGCTCTCAGCCCCGCCCACGGCCTCTCTCTTGCACCTTAACCCCGCCCGCCGCTGCCCTACTCCCGCCCACCGCTCCCTCAGCCCCGCCCACAAGAGGCCAGCCACGCCCACCGGCCTCTAAGCCCCGCCCGCAATCCCCAGCCCCACCCACCACCCCAGAACCCCGCCCACACGGCCCTTAAGGCCCACCCATGAGCCCCTCTGCTCCGCCCACCGGCCCCTTGACCCCACCCCCAGCTCCTGAGCCACGCCCACATTCCCTCAGCCACGCCCCCCCACCCCCTTACCCCCGCCCCCAGCCACTCGGCCACGCCCCCCCCACACGTGCCCCACCCACCTTTCTTGTCGGGGCGCGCCTCGCGGGAGCCCCGCCCCCTCTCCTTGTCGGGGGGGCGGTGCCGGGGGCGGGGCTCGCGGGGGGCGTGGCCGGGCGGGCGGGGCGCGGGGGGGGAGGGGCTGGGCGAGCGGGGCGGGCCCTTGTCGCGGTCCCACTCGCGCTCCGCCCGCGTCCGCTCCCGCCGCTCCATCTCGCGCTCGCGCTCCGCCCACTGCGCCCGCTCCGCCTCCCGCGGGCCGCGCCCCGCCACGCCCCCCGCCGGGCACGCCCCGCGCCCCGCCCCTGCCGGGCACGCCCCCGCCGCCGGCTCCTCCCCCCCCTCCGCCCGCTCCGGCAGCAGCCCCCGGTGGAAATCCAGCTGTGGGGGGAGCGCGGGGAGGCACCGTGACCCACCGCGACCCCCAAGTGACCCACAGCGAGCCCCAAGTGACCCACGGCGAGCCCCAAGTGACGACCACTGACCCCCAAGTGACCCCCAGTGACGCCTGGCAACCCCCAAGTGACCCCCGGTGACCCACAGTGACCTCCAAATGACCCATGGTGACCCCCCCAAGCGATGCCCAAGTGACCCACGGTGACTCACACCGACCCACAAATCACCCATGGTGACCCACAAGTGACCCATGCCGACCCACAAGTGACCCATGCCCCCCACACTGACCCACGGCAACCCCCAAGTGACCCACGCCACCCCCAAGTGACCCACGGCAACCCACAGCAACCCCCAAGTGACCCACAGCGACCCCAAAGTGACCCATGGCAACCCCCAAGTCACCCACAACAACCCACAAGGGACCCCCCCAGACCCACATGTGACCCACAACGGACCACCCAGACTCCCCAGGTGCCACCCCTGGACGCCCAAGTGCCCCCCCAACCCCACAAGTGCCACCCCAAATCTCCCCCCCAACCCCCCCCAATGCCGCTCCCCCAGCCCCCCGGCCCCGCCCCCCGGCCCCGCCCCCCGGCCCCGCCCCGGTACCTCCTCCTGCTCGGCGAAGTCGGCCGCCAGCACCTTGGGGTTCGACTGGGGCCACTTGACCCCGTGCAGCGCGTTGCGGGTGGCCACGGCCTCCTCCACTGACGCGTACTTGGGGGGCAGAGAGGGGGCGGGGCCTGAGCGGCCGCCCCACCACGCCCCACGGCCACCAGTGCTTCCCCACGGATGGGAAATGGGGGGGGTGGGGGGGGGTCCTTGCGAACAATCTTGGCTGCCCCACAGAACCCCACGGCACCCCACGGCATGCTGTGCTGCCCCATGGCGCCCCGCAGGAGTCCCCACAGCTGCTCCTTGCTCAGTCTCCACAGCGCCCCATAGCACCCTATAGTGCCCCATAGCACCTCACAGCACCCGACAGCGCCCTATAGCGCCCCACAGCACCTGACAGCGCCCTATAGCGCCCCACAGCACCCTATAGTGCCCCACAGCACCCTGTAGTGCCCCCCATAGCACCCCACAGTACACTATATCACCCCACAGCCCCCCCCAGGCGCTCACGGGAGCCCCCCCCGGGCCGTTCCTCCCCACGTGCCCCGCCCGGCCCCGCCCGGCCCCGCCCGGCCCCGCCCGTACGGTGACGTAGCAGTGGGACTTGATGCGGTCGATCCAGAAGCCGTCGTCCCGCAGCCGCCCCGTCCGCCCCAGCAGCTCCTTCAGCTGCCCCAGCGTGAAGGGCCGCACCTGCGGGGGGGAGGGGCGGCTCGGGGGGGGCGGGGCCACAAGCGGCCCCTCCCCCCGCCCCCGCCCGCTGCCCTCAGGGCCCCCCCCCCCACCCCCCCCAACGGGGCCTTTCCCCCCTCCCCGCGGGGGGGCGTTTCCCACCCCTCCCCCCCCCCGTGTCACCCGCCCCTCCCCCGCCCGCGGCGGCGCCTCACCAGGTTGCAGAGGTGGACGATGGGGGAGGGGCGGGCGCGGGGGGGGGAGGGGCGGGGCGCCGCCCGCACGGGGTCGTCGATGGGGAGGCAGAGCCCCAGGGGGCGGGGCGGGGCGGCGCCCATCCCCCGCCGGGGGGCCTCGCCTGCGGGGGGAGGGGCGGGGGGCCACGCCCTCGTCAGCCCCGGCGCCTCCCAGCTTCCTCCCAGTACATCCCAGTTCCCTCCCCGTACGTCCCAGTTCCCTCCCAGTACGTCCCAGTTCCCTACCAGTACATCCCAGCTCCCTCCAGTACATCCCAGTCCATGCCAGTTCCCTCCCAGTCCATCCCAGTTCCCTCCCCATATGTCACAGTCCATCTCAGTTCCCTCCCCATATGTCACAGTCCATCTCAGTTCCCTCCCAGTACATCCCACTTCCCTCCCCGTACGTCCCAGTTCCCTACCAGTACATCCCAGCTCCCACCCAGTACATCCCAGTCCATCCAGTTCCCTCCCAGTCCATCCCAGTTCCCTCCCCGTATGTCGCAGTCCATCTCAGTTCCCTCCCAGTCCATCCCAGTTCCCTCCCCGTACATCCCAATCCATCCAGTTCCCTCCTTGTACATCCCAGTGCATCCCAGTTCCCTCCCCATACGTCCCAGTTCCCTCCCAGTCCATCCCAGTTCCCTCCCCGTACATCCCAGTTCCCTCCCAGTACACCCCAGTCCCCTGCCAGTGCACCCCAGTCCCCTCCCAGGACCCCCCAGAGCCCCCCCTCACCTCTCTTCCCCTCCTGCTCGCTGGGGGGGAGGGGCTGGGCTCCCTCGGCCGGGGCGGGGGCCGTGGGGGGAGGGGCGGGGCCACCGCCACCGCCGGGTGGGGGGAGGGGCTGGGCCCGCTCTTCCTCCCCTCCCCCCTTCCCCTCCCCCCTCTCCTCCTCCTCCTCCTCCTGCCCGTTCTCCTGCCCCTCGGGCGCCACCACCTGCGGGGGGTGGGGGAGGGGTGAGCGGGGGCGGGGCCGCGCCGGGGGAGGGGGGGATGGGGGCGGGGGAGGGGCGCACCTGGGTGACGGTGCGGCAGATCTTCAGCGGCGGGTGGGGGAGGTGGTGGTGGTGGTGGTGGGCGGGGGAGGGGAGCAGCGGGGGCAGGGCCGCGCCCTGCGTCCCGCGCCCCTCCCCCCCGCCGCCGCCCGCCCCGCCCCCGCCCTCCTCCTCGGACATGGGGCCCTCCTCGGGGTGCAGCTCCACCACGGCCTCCGCCCCGCCCCCGCCCCCCGCCTTCATCTCGGGGATCAGGCTCTGCGGGGGGAGGGGCGCCCGTCGGCGGGGGCGGGGCGGGGCGGCCCCTCCCCCCCGGCCCTCACACACCCCCCCCGGGTGGGGGAGACCCGGGTTTGGGGGGGCCCCGGGGGGGTCGGGGGGACTTGGGGGGGGTCAAGAGGGGAGGAGGAGGGGGGGGATTTGGGGTGTCCCGGGGGGGTGGGGGCACACGGGGGGGGTTGGGGGGGTCCCTGGGGGGGGTTTGGGGGGTCCCGGGGGGGTGGGGGCACACGGGGGGGGTTTGGGGGGTCCCTGGGGGGGGTTTGGGGGGTCCCGGGGGGGTGGGGGCACACGGGGGGGGTTGGGGGGGTCCCTGGGGGGGGTTTGGGGGGTCCCGGGGGTGCCTCGAGTGACTCAGGTGATGGTGGGGGGGGGGCGGGGTCAGGGGATGGGTGGGGCCGGTGGGCGGGGCTAGGACGGTGGGCGTGGCAGGGGGCGGCACCATGAGCGACTCGGTGGTGATGCTGAGTGGGGGCGGGGTCAGGGCAGAGTAGGTGGAGCCAGTGGGCGGGGTCATGCTGGGGGCGGGGCTGGGGCAGTGGGCAGGGCCGGTATGGTGATGGGGGGGTGGGGGTCAAGGCCAAGGGGCGGGGGCGGGGTCAGGGTTGCAGGGCGGGTCGGGGCGGTGGGCGTGGCGGTGGGCGTGGCCGGGGGGCGGTACCTTGAGCGACTCGGTGGTGATGCTGAGCGAGGGCCGTTTGGGGGCTCCGCCCGTCCCGGCCCCCCAGCGCCGCTTCCGCCCCCCGGCCGCGCCCCCCCCCCTCCGCCTCCGCGCCGCCGGGCACCGCCCCCTTGGCGGCTGCTGGGGGCGGGGCTTAGCGCGGGCACGCCCGCCACCGTGCCCCGCCCCCGCACAGAAACCCCGCCCACCCCAGGCCACACCCCGGCCCTAAACCCCGCCCGGTTTAAGACAAGCAAGCCCCTCCCATAGCCCAAGCCCCGCCCCCTCGCCACACCCCTTCAGCCCCTCCCTCACCTCAAGCCACGCCCCCACACCCCAGCCCCTCCCTGCCACAGGCCCCACCCCCGCCCTTCCCATATGCCCCGCCCCTCCCCCAAGCCCCACCCCCTCCCCAGCCCCACCCCCCCGCCCGGCCCCGCCCCCCGCGGCCCCGCCCCCGCTCACAGAGCACAGCGATCTTCCTCTTGAAGGCCTTGGGCTGGGCGGGGCTCTGGGGAGAGACGGGGGAGGGGCCGGGGGGAGGGGGGAGAGACACCCCCGCGCGGGGGGGGCCGGGGGGCGCCACGTCAGCACCGGGGAGGGGGGAGGGGCGGCTCCGCCCCCTCCTCGCCCCCTGCACCCCCCCGCCCCTCCCCCACCCCCAATTCGGGGCGGTGCGGTGTGCGTCGGCGAGATCCGTGGGGCTGCCCCATAAGTCGGGGGGGAGGGGGCTGTGGGGTGACCCCTCCCTCCCCCTCCCCCCTGCCCCCTCCCCCCCCCAACAGGGCGGGGGAGGGGCCCGTCCTGGAGATCCGTGGGGCTGCCCCCCAAGTGGGGGGGGGGGGGGGAAGAAAGGGAGGTGGGGGGGTCACGGAAGTTCCGTGGGGCTGCCCCACAAGTGAGGTTGGGGGTCCCGGAGGTCCGTGGGGGCGTCCCTCAAAGGAGTTGGGGGTCGCGGGGGTCCTTCAACGGGCGCTGGGTGATCCGTGGGCTGCCCCCCAAGTGAAGTTGGGGGTCCCAGAGTCCGTGGGGTGCCCCCAAGTGAAGTTGGGGGTCCCTGAGATGCATGGACTGCCCCATAACTGTGTGGTTGGGGGTCCCAGAGTCCGTGGGGTGCCCCATAAGTGAGCAGATGGGGGTCCTGGAGTCCATGGGGTGCCCCATAAGTGAAGGTGGGGGTCCCGGAGATGCATGGGCTGCCCATAAGTGAGCAGTTGGGGGTCCCAGAGTCCATGGGCTGCCCCACAAGTGAAGTTGGTGGTCCCAGAGTCCGTGGGCTGCCCCATAAGTGAAGTTGGGGGTCCCTGAGATGCATGGACTGCCCCATAACTGTGTGGTTGGGGGTCCCAGAGTCCGTGGGGTGCCCCATAAGTGAGCGGTTGGGGGTCCCAGAGTCCGTGGGGTGCCCCACAAGTGAGGCTGTGGGTCGCTGAGGTCCATGGAGTGCCCCACTTGAGTAGCTGGAGATCCCAGAGTCCGTGGGGTGCCCCACAAGTGAGCAGCTGGGGGTCCCGAGGTTATGGGTCTCAGACATCTGTGCGGTGCCCTACAAGTGAGGTTATGGGTCTCAGATGTCCCTGGGGCTGCCCCACAAGTGATGTGGGTCCTGGAGGTCCGTGGACTGCCCCACAAGTGAGGTTATGGGTCTTCGATGTCTGTGGGCTGCCCCACAAGTGAAGTTGTGGCTCCCGGAGGTCCATGGGCTGCCCCACAAGTGAGGTTATGGGTCTTCGATGTCTGTGGGCTGCCCCACAAGTGAGTGGTTGGGGGTCCCGGAGGTCCATGGGCTGCCCCACAAGTGAAGCTGTGGCTCCCGGAGGTCCGTGGGGTGCCCCACAAATGAGGTTATGGGTCTTCGATGTCTGTGGGCTGCCCCACAAGTGAGTGGTTGGGGGTCCCGGAGGTCCATGGGCTGCCCACAAGTGAAGCTGTGGCTCCCGGAGGTCCGTGGGGTGCCCCACAAATGAGGTTATGGGTCTTCGATGTCTGTGGGCTGCCCCACAAGTGAGTGGTTGGGGGTCCCGGAGGTCCATGGGCTGCCCCACAAGTGAAGCTGTGGCTCCCGGAGGTCCGTGGGTGCCCCACAAATGAGGTTATGGGTCTTCGATGTCTGTGGGCTGCCCCACAAGTGAGTGGTTGGGGGTCCCAGAGGTCCATGGGCTGCCCCACAAGTGAAGCTGTGGCTCCCGGAGGTCTGTGGGGTGCCCCACAGAGCAGTTGGAGGCCCCTGGGGTCCTTCAAGGGTGCTGGGTAATCTCCAGGAGAGCTACTGGGGGCCCTGGAGGCCCATGGGGTGCCCCCCAAGTGACATCAGGGGTCCCTGAGGTTCTTCAGCAGGTGCTGAGGCAGTTCTTGAGATTTGTGGGGCGCCCCACAAGCGAGGTTGGGGGTCACAGAGATCCATGGGGTGTGCCACAAGTGAGGTTATGGGTCTCAGAGATCCGTGGGGTGCCCCACAAATGAGGTTGGGGGTCACAGAGATCCGTGGGGTGCCCCACAAGCGAGGCTGGGGGTCACAGAGGCCCTTCAATGGGAGCTGTGGGACCCCCATGGCAGAGGCTGGGGGTTCTTGAGGGCCATAGGGCAGAGTCGGGTCCCCCACAAGAGTAGTTGGAGGTCCCGGAGGTCCGTGGGGCGCCCCCCAAGTGAGGTTGGCGGTCTCCAATGTCCACGGGGTGCCCCAGAAGTGAGGTCGGGCTCCCTGAGGTCCTTCAGCAGGTGCTGGGCGACCTCAGTGGGAGGTGCCGGAGGCTCTTGAGATCCATGGGGCACCCCACAAGTGAGGTTGGGGGTCCCGGAGAGCCATGGGGCACCCCACAAGTGAGGTGGGGGGTCCCCGAGAGCCATGGGGCGCCCCGCAAGTGAGGTCGGAAGTTCTTGAGCTCCTTCAAGGGGTGCCAGGTGACCTCCGTGGGAGGCGCTGGACGTCCATGGCGTGCCCCACAAGCGAGGTTGGCGGCCCCAGATATCCGTGGGGCGCCCCCCAGGAGACACTGGGGGTCCCAGGGGTCTGTGGGGTGTCCCCCAAGCGAGGTCAGGGGTCCTGGAGGCCCTTCGAGGGGTGCTAGCGCGACCTCTAATGGAGATGCTGCAGGTTCTTGAGATCCGTGGGGCGCCCCACAAGTGAGGTTGGGGGTCCCAGAGTCCGTGGGGCAACCCACAAGTCAGGTTGGGGGTCCCAGAGTCTGTCGGGCAACCCACAACTCAGGTTGGGGGTCTCCGAGTTCCTTCAATGGGTGCTGAGTGATATAATTGGGAGAGGCTGGAAGCTCTTGAGGTCCATGGGGCGCCCCCCAAGTGAGCGGTTGGGGGTCCCGGAGTCCGTGGGGTGCCCCCCAAGTGAGCGGTTGGGGGGTCCCAGAGTCTGTGGGGCGCCCCGCAAGTGAACTGTTCGGGGGTCCCAGAGTCCATGGGGCACCCCCCAAGTGAGCGGTTGGGGGGTCCCGGAGTCCATGGGGCACCCCGCAAGTGAGCGGTTGGGGGGTGCCGGAGTCCTTGGGGCGCCCCCCAGGTGAGTGGTTGGGGGGTCCCGGAGTCCGTGGGGCGCCCCCCAAGCGAACTTGGGGGTCCCAAAGCGCTTGAAGTGGCAGCGGGTGCCCCAGGAGACAGGCGGGGGGTTCCTCCAGGAGCCGTGGGGCGCCCCCCGAGTAAAGGCGTGACAAGGGGCGGGGGGTCCCGGAGGTCCTTCAAGCGGGCTCGGGCGCCCCCCAAGTGAGCGGTTGGGGGTCCCGGAGGTGCTTCGGGGGTTGGGCGCCCCCCAAGTGAGACGTTGGGGGTCCGGGAGGTCCGTGGGGCGGCGCTGGGTGCCCCCCCCGCGGGAGACGTGGGGGTCCCGGGGCTCCTTTAGGCCAGCGCTGGGTGCCCAAAAGAGACACGTTTGGGGGGTCCTGGGGGTCGCGGGGGGGGGGCCGTGGGGCTGCCCCCCAACTCGGACACGGGGGGGGGGGGAGCTATGGGGCGCCCCCCAAGTACATACGCCGACCCCGGGTTAAAGGGGGCAGGGGCCGGGCTGTATCCGGAGGGGCCGGCGCGGATGTGGGGCGCCCCCCAAGTACGCGTTGGGGGGGGTCCCTCAGGCGATGTGGGGCGCCCCCCAAGTAAGGCGAGGGGCCCCAGAAGCGCTCACTCCCACATGGGGCGCCCCCATAGTAAATAGGTGGGTCCTGGAAATGCTCGCGTGGGGCACCCCCTAAGTATGGGGGGGGGGTGTCCCCCACAGGTGCTGGCCAACGCTGTGGGGCGCCCCCCAAGTCGCGTATTGGGGCACCAGAGGGGCTGAGGGCAATGTGGGGCAGCCCCCCAAGTGCCCCACGCCCCACGCGGGGCACCCCCTCCCACCCCCCTTCACGCGAAGTCAGGCCTCCCGCAGGCGCCTCGGGGCGCTGTGGGGCGCCCCACATCTATGGGGCGGCCCCCTAAATGGAGGCCAGCCACCCTGATAACACCGCCGCCGTGGGGCGCCCCCTAAGTGACCCTCGGGGGGCCCCTGGGGGCCGGCGGTGCTATGGGGCGCCCCCTAAGTGACCCTCGGGGGCGGTGGCGCCCCGGGCCCGTCCCCGCCCCCCCCCGCCTGCCCCACACTTGGGGGGTGCCCCCCGCCCCCCCCCAGGTTACCTCGGGGTCCGGGGGCCGCTCCGGGGGGGCGCTGGGGGGGGACCCCCCCGCCGTGGGGGTGGGGCCCGGCTCCATGGGCGCCGCTGGCTCCTCGCTGCGGGGGTGGCCATCAGTGGGGCTGGACCCACAGCGTGGGGGGGAACCCCGTCCCCCCCCGCCCCACAGATCCTGCGCTGGGGGATGGGTCCTGCCCCACAGAGCCCCCCCACAGCCCCCCCGCCCCACGGCTGCCCCACACATTGGGGGTTCCCGGCCCCACAGAGACACCCGCTGTCCCCCCCCGCCCAAAGATCCCGGCTCCCCAGAGCCCCCCCCGAGCATCCCTGGCCCCACAGAGCCCCCCCCGGCCCCACAGACACCCCCCAGCTGCCCCCCAACCACTCCCCAGCCCCCCAGAGCCCCCCCAGCCCTGCCCGAGCATCCCCGGCCCCCCCGGGACCCCGCCGCAGCGGCCGTGGGGCGCGCCGCGGGGCGGGCCGTGGGGCGCCGCGGGGCGGGCCGTGGGGCGCGCTGTGGGGCGGGCCGTGGGGCGCGCCGTGGGTCTCACCCCTCTATTGTGCGGGGCGGCCGCGGGCGGGCGGGGCGGCCATCTTGGCGCGTTCCCGGCGGCCCCCGCGCGGGGGGAGGGGCGGGCCGGGGGAGGGGCTGCAGCCCCCGGCCCTTCCCCCACCCCCCGGCGCCCCCCGCGCGCCCCGCCCCGCCCCCTACGGATGCTCCTACAGAGCCCTATAGACCCCCCCCCCCCCGTGGAGCCCCACACGCCCTATAGGCACCCCCGTCCCCTATAGACCTGCCATGTCCCCCATAGAACCACTGTGTCCCTTAGAGATGCCCGCCGTGTCCCCTACAGCCCCCCCCGTGTCCCCTATAGCCCCCCCGTGTCCCCTACAGCCCCCCCGTGGGCCCTATAGCCCCCCCCCGTGTCCCCTATAGCCCCCCCCGTGTCCCCTATAGCCCCCCCGTGGCCCCTATAGCCCCCCCGTGTCCCCTATAGCCCCCCCCGTGTCCCCTACAGCCCCCCCGTGTCCCCTACAGCCCCCCCCCGTGTCCCCTATAGCCCCCCCCGTGTCCCCTATAGCCCCCCCGTGTCCCCTATAGCCCCCCCCGTGTCCCCTATAGCCCCCCCCGTGTCCCCTACAGCCCCCCCGTGTCCCCTATAGCCCCCCCCGTGGGCCCTATAGCCCCCCCCGTGGCCCCTATAGGCCCCCCGTGTCCCCTACAGCCCCCCCCCCGTGTCCCCTACAGCCCCCCCGTGGGCCCTATAGCCCCCCCGTCCCCTATAGCCCCCCCGTGGCCCCTACAGGCCCCCCCGTGGCCCCTATAGCCCCCCCCGTGGCCCCTACAGCCCCCACCGTGTCCCCTATAGCCCCCCCGTGTCCCCTACAGGCCCCCCCGTGGCCCCTATAGCCCCCCCGTGGCCCCTACAGGCCCCCCCGTGGCCCCTACAGCCCCCCCCGTGTCCCCTACAGGCCCCCCCGTGGCCCCTATAGCCCCCCCCGTGGGCCCTATAGCCCCCCCCGTGGGCCCTATAGGCCCCCCCGTGGGCCCTACAGCCCCCCCCCGTGTCCCCTATAGCCCCCCCCGTGTCCCCTACAGCCCCCCCGTGTCCCCTACAGCCCCCCCCGTGGCCCCTATAGCCCCCCCCCGTGTCCCCTATAGCCCCCCCCCGTGTCCCCTATAGCCCCCCCCCGTGTCCCCTATAGCCCCCCCGTGTCCCCTATAGGCCCCTCCGTGTCCCCTATAGCCCCCCCCCGTGTCCCCTACAGCCCCCCCCCGTGTCCCCTACAGCCCCCCCGTGTCCCCTACAGCCCCCCCGTGTCCCCTATAGCCCCCCCCCGTGTCCCCTATAGCCCCCCCCCGTGTCCCCTATAGGCCCCCCGTGTCCCCTATAGGCCCCCCGTGTCCCCTACAGCCCCCCCCGTGTCCCCTACAGCCCCCCCCGTGTCCCCTACAGCCCCCCCCGTGTCCCCTATAGCCCCTCGTGTCCCCTACAGCCCCCCTCGTGTCCCCTACAGCCCCCCCGTGTCCCCTATAGCCCCCCCGTGTCCCCTATAGGCCCCTCCGTGTCCCCTATAGCCCCCCCCCGTGTCCCCTACAGCCCCCCCCCGTGTCCCCTACAGCCCCCCCGTGTCCCCTACAGCCCCCCCGTGTCCCCTATAGCCCCCCCCCGTGTCCCCTATAGCCCCCCCCCCGTGTCCCCTATAGGCCCCCCGTGTCCCCTATAGGCCCCCCGTGTCCCCTACAGCCCCCCCCGTGTCCCCTACAGCCCCCCCCGTGTCCCCTACAGCCCCCCCCCGTGTCCCCTATAGCCCCTCGTGTCCCCTACAGCCCCCCTCGTGTCCCCTACAGCCCCCCCGTGTCCCCTACAGCCCCCCCCGTGTCCCCTATAGCCCCCCCGTGTCCCCTACAGCCCCCCCCCGTGTCCCCTACAGCCCCCCGTGTCCCCTATAGCCCCCCCCCGTCCCCTATAGCCCCCCCCCGTCCCCTATAGCCCCCCGTGTCCCCTACAGCCCCCCCCCGTGTCCCCTACAGCCCCCCCCCACGTTGCCTCTAACCCCCCGACATCCCCTATAGACCTGCCGTGTCCCCTATAGATGCCCCCCACGTGCCCTATACATGCCCCCACGCCCCCTATGGGCCCCCCCGTGTCCCCCCTACAGACCCCCCAGCCCCCCTCTGGGCCCCTCCCCCACTCACCGCGGGGCGGGGCAGGGGGGAGGGGCGGGTCCCTCGGGGCCGTCCTGCGGAGAGAGGGGTGTCAGCGGGGGAGGGGCGGCCCGGGGGGGCCCAGTTACCCCCCAGTGACCCCCCGTTGCCCCCCCAGTGACCCCCCCGTGACCCCCGCGGGGCCACAGTGACCCCCCCGTGACCCACCTTCCCGGCGGGGGGGGCTGCCGGCGGGCGAGGCCGGGGGGGGAGGGGGAGGCGGGGCGGGCGGGCGGGGCGGCGGGGGAGGGGCCGGGGCGGCGGCGGGGGGGAGGGCGAGGGCGACGACGACGAGGAGGAGGAGGAGGAAGAGCGGGGGCGGGGCCCCGGCGAGGGGGGGGGCGTCTCCCTGCTGAGGCAGGGGGGGCGGGGGCTCCCCCTCGCGGGGGGGGCGGCGGGGGCTGGGAGGGCCCGCCCGCAGGGGGGGCGGGGAGGGCGAGGCGGGCGGGGCCGGGGCTGGGGCGGGGCCCTCGCCGGCGGGGCGGGGCCGCCCCCCTCTGCTTCCTCCCCCCTTTCCTCCTCCTCCTCCTGCTGCTGCTCCTGGGGGGGGGGCCGGGGGGCTCCCCCCCTCCGGCCGCCGCGGGGTTTGGGGCTCCCCGGGGGCGGGCGGGGCGGGCGCGCCTTCCTCCCCCCTCCCCCCCTTCCTCCTCCTCCTCTTCTCCTCCTCCTCTTCCTCCTCCTCCTCCTCCTCCTCTTCCTCCTCCTCCTCCTCCTCCTCCGTCGCCGGGTTTCAGGGGGGGGCCGCCCCCCCCCGCGGCGGCCGCGGGGGGGCCCCTCCGGGCCGGAGTCGGGGGGCTTCGCGCCCCGAGCCTGCGGGGGGGGGGAGGGGGGGTTAGCGGGGGGGCGGGGCCCCCCCAAACCAGGCAGGGCTCGGCCCGAGTCGCAGGGGCGCCCCCCAAAGTACAGCCCCCCCCCCCAAACCCCTGAGGGAGGAACCCCCGAGGAACCCCCCAAAATATGCCCCCCCCCCCCCAAGCCTCGGGGACCCCCCAAATACAGCTGCCCCCCCCTTAAATTAGGGGGAGTCACCCAGAAAGGGGGAGGCGCCCCCCAAAACGGGTAACGCCCCCCCAAAGACTACGAGAACACCCCAAAACCATGAAAAACCACCCCCCAAAACGAAGGGAAACCCCAAAACGGGGGCAAACCCCCCCCCCAAATGTACTCAGCCCCCCCTTAAAAGACCGAAGGGCGGCCCGAAGACGTCGCCCACCCCCCCAAACCTGCCGCGACCCCTCTAACAATCGGGGGGAGCCCCCGTAACACAACAGACCCCCCCCCACCCCCCCCCCCCAAACCCCCTTGTGAGATCCCCCCCAGCCCCACCCTGGGGGCCGCCGAAACGTGGGGGGCCGCCTCCAGAGCGGCGGCTGGTGCCCCCCGGAGGGGTAAAACGGTGCCGGGGGCACCCCTGAAGGAGCGGGGACCCCCCCCGAGGGGCGCGGGGACCCCCCCGAGGGGCGCGGGGACCCCCCCGAGGGGCGCGGGGACCCCCCCGAGGGGCGCGGGGACCCCCCCGAGGGCGGGGTTACCTGCCGCAGCCGCCCGGCGCGTCGCTCCTGCGGCCGCCCCCCGTCGCCGTCGCCGTCGCCGGGCTGGGGGGGCGCGGGGCCGCTCCTCCCCGAGGCTGTGGGGGGAGGGGAGGGGGTGTGTGAGCACCCCGCAACCAGCCCCCCCTCCCCCCCCCCGGGGGGGCGGCGCCGCCCCCGTTTCGGGGGCGCGGGGGGCGCCGCCGGGGTCCCACCTTCGGCGTCGGCGGCCTCGCGCGCCTCCCGCTCCAGCCGCTGCTGCAGCAGCTCCTGCTGCTTCTCCAGGTACTGCTTGATGAAGCTGTTGTGGCTCATCTCCTCCCCGATCTGGGGGGGCACCGCGCGTTTGGGGGGGCCCGAGCCGGGGGGCGGGGCTCCGAGCCTCGGGGGGGGCGGGGCTCCGAGCCGGGGGGGGGGGCTCCGAGCCTCGGGGGGGGCGGGGCTCCGAGCCTCGGGGGGGGGGCGGGGCTCCGAGCCTCGGGGGGGGGGGGCGGGGCTCCGAGCCGCGGGGGGGGGGGGGGCGGGGCTCCGAGCCTCGGGGGGGCGGGGCTCCGAGCCTCGGGGGGGCGGGGCTCCGAGCCTCGGGGGGGGCGGGGCTCCGAGCCTCGGGGGGCGGGGCTCCGAGCCTCGGGGGGGCGGGGCTCCGAGCCTCGGGGGGGGGCGGGGCTCCGAGCCGGGGGGGGCGGGGCTCCGAGCCTCGGGGGGGGGCGGGGCTCCGAGCCTCGGGGGGGCGGGGGCTCCGAGCCTCGGGGGGGCGGGGCTCCGAGCCTCGGGGGGGGCGGGGCTCCGAGCCGGGGGGGGCGGGGCTCCGAGCCTCGGGGGGCGGGGCTCCGAGCCGCGGGGGGGGCGGGGCTCCGAGCCTCGGGGGGGGCGGGGCTCCGAGCCTCGGGGGGGGCGGGGCCAAGGAGGAGGCGGGGGGGGGTCTCTCACCTGGGAGTTGGGCTGGAAGGTGGCGTGGGGGGTCGAGTGCTTCTGCAGGTTCTCCAGCATCAGCGCCTGCGGACGGACGGACACACGGACACAGGTTAATGGGGAGCCCCCCCAGTTTTCTACCCTCACACCCCCCACCCCCCGCCCCGAGTAGCTAAAGGGGGGTGTTGCTTTGGGACCCCCCCCAAATGCTGCTAATCCCCCCCCAAAAAACTCATTGGAACCCACCAAAATTCCCACTTTTACCTCAAATTTCCCCCCAAAATCCCCCCCAAACCCCCCAATTTTGTCTCAAAATTCCCCCCAAACCCCCCACTTTTGCCTCAAAATTCCCCCCAAACCCCCCAATTTTGCCTCAAAATTCCCCCCAAAACCCCCCCCAATTTTGTCTCTAAATTCCCCCCCAAACCCCCCAATTTTGCCTCAAAATTCCCCCCGAAACCCCCCAATTTTGCCTCAAAATTCCCCCCAAAACCCCCCCAATTTTGTCTCTAAATTCCCCCCCAAAACCCCCCCCAATTTTGCCTCTAAATTCCCCCCAAAACCCCCCCAATTTTGTCTCTAAATTCCCCCCCAAACCCCCCCAATTTTGTCTCTAAATTCCCCCCCAAACCCCCCAATTTTGCCTCTAATTCCCCCCAAACCCCCCAATTTTGCCTCAAAATTCCCCCCCAAACCCCCCAATTTTGCCTCAAAATTCCCCCCCAAACCCCCCAATTTTGCCTCTAAATTCCCCCCGAAACCCCCCAATTTTGCCTCTAAATTCCCCCCGAAACCCCCCAATTTTGCCTCAAAATTCCCCCCCAAACCCCCCAATTTTGCCTCAAAATTCCCCCCAAACCCCCCAATTTTGCCTCAAAATTCCCCCCCAAACCCCCCAATTTTGCCTCTAAATTCCCCCCGAAACCCCCCAATTTTGCCTCAAAATTCCCCCCAAAACCCCCCCAATTTTGCCTCTAAATTCCCCCCCAAACCCCCCAATTTTGCCTCTAAATTCCCCCCGAAACCCCCCAATTTTGCCTCAAAATTCCCCCCAAAACCCCCCCAATTT
>NC_087541.1:718377-754740 GCF_963921805.1 Phalacrocorax carbo | reverse complement strand
TTGAAAATGAGAGTTTTGAGGTAAAAAAGGGATTTTGGGGGGGAAAACGGGAATTTGGGGTTACAAAGGGGGATTTGGGGGCAGAGAAAGGAGGGTTACGCGTTAAAAAATAAGAACTTTGAGGTAAAAATTGAGATTTTTGGGGGAAAAGGAGGATTTGTGGGTTACAAAGCGGGATTTTTGAGGGTAAAGGGGGGGTCAGGGGTTAAAACCCGAGGATTTTGAGGTAAAAATGGGGATTCGGGGGGATGGGGGGACTTTTGGGGCCTAAAGGAGATTTGGGGGGGAAAATGAGGGTTTTGATATAAAATCGGGGAATTTTTATGGGGGACTTTAGGACTGAGTACAGGGATTTTGAGCAAAAAGGGCGGTTTGGGAGGAAAAATGGGCTCTAGGGGTTAAAAACAACGGTTTCTAAGGTAAAAGTGGGGATTTGGGGAAGAAAAAGTGGGTTTGGGGGCTAAAAAATGGGGATTTTACGGTAAAAAGGAAAATTTCAGGATTCAAAAGAAAGATTTTGTTTTAAAAAGCGGCATCTGCGGTTAGAAAGTGGGATTTTCTGGAGCATAAAGGGGAGTTAGACATTAAAAAAAGAAGATTTGGGGATAAAAATGGGGATTTGGGGGGGAAATGAGGGTTATGAGATTAAATATGGGGTCTTGGTGGCAAAAGGGGTTTGTGGGGGGAGAAAGGGGGGATTTGGGGGTTCATAAATGGGGGTTTTGTGGCAAAAAGGCAGATTTAGGGATTAAGAAGTGGGATTTTGTGTTAAAAAGCAAGATTTGGGGTTACAAAGGGAGACTTTGGGCGGGATAAAGTAGGGGTAGGGGTTAAAAAAATGGAGATTTTGGGATAAAAATGGCTGCTGGGGGAGAAAAGGAGAAGTTGAGGAATAAATGGGGGGAAGCAGGGTCAGGGGTTATAAAATGAACATTTGGGGATAAAATTGGGATTTGGCGGATTTGGGCAGGGAAAGGGGGTTTGGGGTTAAAAAGGGGGATTTGGGAGTAAAAAATGGGAGTCTGGGCCTTAAAAAGCAAGCGTTTTTGAGGTAAAAATGGGGATTCTCGGGGGTAAAGCAGGGTTTTGGGGGTTAATAAATGAAAATTTTGCAATAAAAATAGGAATTTGGGGAGGAAAGGAGGGGTTTGGGGATAAAGGGGGGGAAGCGGAGTAAAGGGTTATAGAACAAAGTTTTTGGCATAAAACGGGGATTTGGGGGATCGAAAAGAGGATTTGAGAGGAGAAAGGGGGTTTGGGAGTGAAAAATGGGGTCTGGGCCTTGAAAAGAGGATTTTTGAGATAAAAATGGGGATTTGGGGGGGTAAAGCAGGGTTTGGGGGTCAATGAGCGAATAAAGGGGAAATTTTCAATATTAAATGTGGGGATTTAGAGAAAAAAGGATGAGATTTCACGGTAAAACGGGGGCGTTGGCGTTATAAAGGGGGATTCTGGGGGGATAAAGGGAGGGTAGGGCTTAAAAAATGAAGATGTGGGGATTGAGAAGGGGAGTTTTGGGGGTAAATGTGGGATTTTGGGTTAAAAAAAAAGAGAAAAACCTACTTGCACTCGGCCTCCGCGTCGGCTTTGGCCGTGGTGTAGAGCCCCCGAAGCTTGGTCCGGTAGTAGGGGGAGACTGGGGGGGGGCAAAGGGGGGTTCGGGGGGGCTCCCTGAACCCCACCGGTGCCCCCCACACCCCGCCGGTGCCCCCCAAACCTCACTCTTGTTCTCCGTCTGCATCCGCTCGTGGGTTTTCTGGATGTTGACCAGGTTGTGTTCGCTGCGGGAGCGTTCCTCCTGCCGGGGAGGGAGGCGGTGGGGGCACTGGGAGGCACTGGGGGGGCACTGGGGGGCATCACAGAGTCACAGAACGTCCCGATTTGGACCCAAGGGGGTTCTGGTGAGAGCGAGGGAGGGCGTTGGCCCCCTCTAAGCCAGCGAGTGACGAGGCCCTGACTAAAACTCAGGCTTAATTCTTGAAAAAACACACCAAAATTGGGGGTTTTGTGAGGTTTCGTGCCCTAATTCTGAATCAAAAAGGGCCTCAGACCACACTTTGTTGTGGAACCGGGATAAAAACCGCCCCCGTTACTATTTTATGCGCCAATAAAATTAATTTCAGTCACAATTAGGGTTTGCAAACGCTTAAACCAACGTAATTTCCACGAAAATTGCTGCTAAAAATGAATTTTACCAGACAAAAACCCTGAAATCTTTCTCGTGGCGCCACAAACCAGGGTCAAACCTCCCGCGATCGGCTCAAATGCTTGAATCTTCCCCAAAAGGGAGGCCCGGCTGCGCCAGAGGGACGAGGAGGGTGCCCGTATCGAGGAGGGGGCCGAGGGGAGGGGGCCGAGGGGAGGGGGCCGAGGGGAGGGGGCCTTCAACCTGACGGCGCCAACCCCCCGACCCTGACCCCCCACCCCAATGACACCGACCCCCGCCCCAATGACACCGACCCCCACCCCACGGCGCCGACCCCCCGCCCCAATGGCGCCGACCCCCCACCCCAATGGCGCCGACCCCCGCCCCAATGACACCGACCCCCACCCCACGGCGCCGACCCCCCGCCCCAATGGCGCCGACCCCCCGCCCCAATGGCGCCGACCCCCCCGCCCCAATGGCGCCGACCCCCCGCCCCAATGGCACCGACCCCCGCCCCAATGGCACCGACCCCCCACCCCACGGCACCGACCCCCGCCCCACGGCACCGACCCCCCGCCCCAATGACACCGACCCCCCACCCCAATGACACCGACCCCCCACCCCAATGGCACCGACCCCCGCCCCAATGGCGCCGACCCCCCCACCCCAATGGCGCCGACCCCCCACCCCAATGGCACCGACCCCCACCCCAATGGCACCGACCCCCCACCCCACGGCCACCGACCCCCGCCCCACGGCACCGACCCCCCCGCCCCAATGGCGCCGACCCCCGCCCCAATGGCGCCGACCCCCCACCCCACGGCACCGACCCCCGCCCCACGGCACCGACCCCCGCCCCACGGCACCGACCCCCGCCCCGGCCCAGCGCTCGCAGTCGGACCGACCGAATCAGGGCGTTGAGCAGCACCGGTGAAACCCCCGCCCTGCGGTTCAAGCTACGGGAGGGCCCCGCCCGCAGCTCCCCGCGACCCGGCCACCGGCAGCCCGCGGACGTGCCGGGGTCGGAGCGGAATCAGACCCCGGGACGAGGCAGGTCCCCGGTGTCCGCCACGGACACCGGCAAGTGACTCCCCCACCCCCCGGGCAGCCTCTGCCCAGCCCTGGCCGCGCTTTTAGTCAAGAAATTGTCCCTCATCTCAGACCCAAACCTCCCCTGACGCAGCCTGAGGCCGTTCCCTCTCGTCCTGTCACTGGTGACTTGGGAGCAGAGACCAGCCCCCCCCTCACTCCAGCCCCTCTCAGGCAGCTGCAGAGAGCGAGAAGGGCTCCCCTCAGCCCCCTCTTCTCCAGGCTAAACCCCCCCAGCCCCCTCAGCCGCCCCCCAGCACACTTGTGCTCCAGACCCTGCCCCAGCCCCGCTGCCCTTCTCTGGACACGCTCCAGCCCCTCCAGGCCCTGCTTGTCCCGAGGGGCCCAAACCCGAGCCGGGACCCTAAAGAGCGGAGCCGTTACCTGCGTCTGTTTGATGAGCTGGTGCAGCTCCCCGAGCAGCTCCGCGATGCGGGAATCGGCCGAGACCAGCGCCATGACGGGAGCGGCTGGAAACGGGCTGGGGGGGGGCGCAAAATGGCGGCGGCTCCCTCAGGGCTGCGCGACGCCGCACCGCGCATGCGCCAAACCTCGCCCCCTCCACCGGCGCCTCGCTGCGCCGCACCGCGCATGCGCCAAACCTCGCCCCCTCCACCGGCGCCTCGCTGCGCCGCACCGCGCATGCGCCAAACCTCGCCCCCCCTCCACCGGCGGCTCGCTGCGCCGCACCGCGCATGCGCCAAACCTCGCCCCCCCTCCACCGGCGCCTCGCTGCGCCGCACCGCGCATGCGCCAAACCTCGCCCCCCCTCCACCGGCGCCTCGCTGCGCCGCACCGCGCATGCGCCAAACCTCGCCCCCTCCACCGGCGCCTCGCTGCGCCGCACCGCGCATGCGCCAAACCTCGCCCCCCCTCCACCGGCGGCTCGCTGCGCCGCACCGCGCATGCGCCAAACCTCGCCCCCCTCCACCGGCGCCTCGCTGCGCCGCACCGCGCATGCGCCAAACCTCGCCCCCCCTCCACCGGCGGCTCGCTGCGCCGCACCGCGCATGCGCCAAACCTCGCCCCCTCCACCGGCGCCTCGCTGCGCCGCACCGCGCATGCGCCAAACCTCGCCCCCCCCCCTCCACCGGCGCCTCGCTGCGCCGGACCGCGCATGCGCCAAAGCCTGCCGCCCCCGGGGCTTCCCCCGCTCTCCGCGCATGCGCGCCGGCACACCGAAGTCCCGCCTCCTCCCCCCCACCCCATTGGCCCGCTCTCCGCGGCCCCTCTTCCCATTGGCTCCCTCCCCTCCCACCACAAAAGGGGGGGGGCTGTGAGGCGGCCCCGACCCCAGCGCCGGGTCACGTGCTTCGCGGTCACGTGCGCGCGGGGTCACATGACACACCCCCCCCCTTACAGCGATGGCGGAGGAGGAGCCGCTGCTGCCGGGTGAGAGGCCGGACCCACGGCCGGACCCACGGCCTGACCCACACCCAGCCCCACGGCCTGACCCACGGCCGGACCCACACCCAGCCCCATGGCCTGACCCACGGCCGGACCCACGGCCTGACCCACGGCCGGACCCACACCCAGCCCCATGGCCTGACCCACGGCCTGACCCACACCCAGCCCCACGGCCTGACCCACGGCCGGACCCACACCCAGCCCCATGGCCTGACCCACGGCCTGACCCACAGCCAGCCCCACGGCCTGACCCACGGCCGGACCCACAGCCAGCCCCACGGCCTGACCCACGGCCGGACCCATGGCCTGACCCACGGCCGGACCCACACCCAGCCCCACGGCCGGACCCCAGCCCCACGACCGGACCCACAGCCTGACCCACAACCTGCCCCACACCCGGACCCACGGCCGGACCCCAGCCCCACACCCGGACCCACAACCTGCCCCACGGCCGGACCCACAACCAGCCCCATGGCCTGACCCACGGCCTGACCCACGGCCTGACCCACGGCCGGACCCACGGCCTGACCCACGGCCGGACCCACACCCAGCCCCATGGCCTGACCCACGGCCTGACCCACACCCAGCCCCACGGCCTGACCCACGGCCGGACCCACACCCAGCCCCATGGCCTGACCCACGGCCTGACCCACAGCCAGCCCCACGGCCTGACCCACGGCCGGACCCATGGCCTGACCCACGGCCGGACCCACACCCAGCCCCACGGCCGGACCCCAGCCCCACGACCGGACCCACAGCCTGACCCACAACCTGCCCCACACCCGGACCCACGGCCGGACCCCAGCCCCACACCCGGACCCACAACCTGCCCCACGGCCGGACCCACAACCAGCCCCATGGCCTGACCCCAGCCCCACGGCCGGACCCACAACCAGCCCCCAGCACCACACCCGGACCCACAACCAGCCCCATGGCCGGACCCACGGCCCCACACCCAGACCCACAACCAGACCCACGGCCAGCCCCACGGCCAGACACACAACCAGCCCCACGGCCTGACCCCAGCCCCACGGCCGGACCCACAACCAGCCCCCAGCACCACACCTGGACCCACAACCAGCCCCACAGCTGGACCCACGGCCTGACCCCAGCCCCATGGCCGGACCCACAACCAGCCCCACATCCAGACCCACAGCCTGATCCCAGCCCCACAGCCTGATCCACAACCTGCCCCACGGCCTGACCCACGGCCAGCCCCATGGCCGGACCCAGACCCAGACCCATAATCTGCGCCACAGCCTGACCCATAACCTGACCTATAACCTGCCCCATGGCCGGACACACAGCCTGACCCACTGCCTCCCCCTGGACCCACACCCGGACCCACAACCAGCCCCTAGCCCCACAACCTGCCCCATAACAAACCCAGCCCCCAGCCCTACAACCAGCCCCCAGCCCCACAGCCTGCCCCAGCCCCACCCCCACCCCCCAGCGCCCCGCCCCACTGACCCCGCCCCCCACAGCCCCCCCAGCCGAGGCCCCCCCGGAGCCGCCGAGCGCCCCCTGGAGGAACGGAGCCGCCTTTTGGTGAGAGCCCCGCCCCCCCGACCCCGCCCCCCGACCCCGCCCCACTGACCCCGCCCCACTGACCCCGCCCCCCGGCCCCGCCCCCGCAGGCTCCTGGGCTTCTGTAACAACGTCCCCTACGTGGTGATGCTCAGCGCCGCCCGCGACATCCTCCAGCCCCCCGAGGTGGGTCCCGCCCCTCCCCCCCCGCCCCCAGCCCGCCCCTCCCCCACCCCAGCCCGCCCCTCCCCCACCCACACCCCCTCTCTGCCCCTCCCCCCCCCCAGGCGCCGCCGCCCCACGGAAACGGCTCCCGCTACGACTGTAACCCCGTGTCCACTGGGGTAAGGGGCGGGGCTTGGGGGGGCGGGGCGGGGGGGCGGGGCTTTGAGTGGGCGGGGCTCGGGGCGGAGATTAGAGGGGTGTGGCATAGAGGGGCGGGGCTCGGGGCGGAGATTAGAGGGGTGTGGCATAGAGGGGCGCGGCTCAAGGGGCCCGGCTGGAGGGGGCGGGGGGGCTGCTCTATGGGGCGGGGGTGGGGTGGGTTTGTGGCGCTGTGGGGCTGACCCCCAAGTTGTGGGGCTGCCCCACATCCTCCCCTATCCGTGGGACGCCCCAATCCGTGGGCCCCCCCCCCAATCCGTGGGCCCCCCCCGATCCGTGGGTCCCCCCCAATCCATGGGCCCCCCCCCGATCCGTGGGTCTCCCCCCCCGATCCGTGGGTCCCCCCCCAATCCATGGGTCCCCCCCAATCCATGGGTCCCCCCCCCGATCTGTGGGCCCCCCCCAATCCATGGGTCCCCCCCGATCCGTGGGTCCCCCCCCAATCCGTGGGTCCCCCCCCGATCCGTGGGGCCCCCCCCCGATCCGTGGGGCCCCCCCCAATCCGTGGGTCCCCCCCCGATCCGTGGGGCCCCCCCCGATCCGTGGGGCCCCCCGTTGCCCCCCAGGCCGTGCTCCTGGCCGACATCCTCCCGGCGCTGCTGGTCAAAGTGGCCGCCCCCTTCGGGCTCCACCTCCTGCCCCACAGGTGGGTGTGGGGCGGGGCTGGGGTGGGGCCGAGGCGGGGCCGGGGCGGGGCCGGGGAGGTGGGGTGGGGTGGGGCCGGGGGGGAGGGTGGGGATGGGGGGGAGGGCGGGGCTGGGCATGGGGTGGGGCATGGCGGGCGTGGCCCCCCGTGCCCCGCCCCACGCCCGGCCCCGCCCCGCAGCCCCCGCGTGGCCGCCGCCGCCTTCTGCGCCTGGGGCAGCTTCTCCCTGGTGGCTTCGGCCGCCGGCGTCGCCGCCGGCCTCGGGGGTGCGTGGGGGGGGTGTGGGGCGGGCGCTATGGGGCGGGGCGGGGGTGTGGGGCGGGGCTGAGGTGTGGGGCGGGCGCTATGGGGTGGGGCTGGGGTGTGGGTGCGGCGGGGGCTGGGTGTGGGGTGGGCGCTATGGGGCGGGGTGGGGGTGTGGGGCGGGTGCTATGGGGTGGGGCAGGCGCTGTGGGTCAGGCGCTATGGGGCGGGGCTGAGGTGTAGGGCAAGGGCTGTGGGTCGGGCGCTATGTGGCAGGGCTGAGGTGTGGGACGGGCGCTGTGGGTCGGGTGCTATGGGGCAGGGCTGAGGTGTGGGGTGGGGGTGTGGGGGGGCACTATGGGGCGGGGCTGAGGTGTGGGGCAGGCGCTATGGGGCGGGGCTGAGGTGTGTGGCAGGTGCTGTGGGTCAGGCGCTATGGGGTGGGGCTGGGGTGTGGGGCGGGCGCTATGGGGCGGGACTGAGGTGTGGGGTGGGGGTGTGGGGCGGGCGCTATGGGGCGGGGCTGAGGTGTAGGGCAGGGGCTGTGGGTTGGGCGCTATGGGGCGGGGCTGGGGTGTGGGGTGGGCGCTATGGGGCAGGGCTGAGGTGTGGGGTGGGGGTGTAGGGCGGGCGCTATGGGGCAGGGCTGAGGCATGTGGCAGGTGCTGTGGGTCAGGCGCTATCGGGTGGGGCTGGGGTGTGGGGCGGGCGCTATGGGGCGGGGCTGAGGTGTGGGGCTGCCCCCCAGGCGTGGTGTTGGCCAGCGCCGCCTCGGGGCTGGGGGAGGTCACGTTCCTGGCGCTCGCCTCCGGCTACCCCAGGTGGGGGCGGGGCCTGGGGGGGCGGGGCCTGGGGAGGCGGGGCCTGGGGCGGGCGGTGGGGGAGGGGCTGGGGGCGGGGCCTGGGCGGTGGGGTGTGGGGGGCTGAGGGTGGTGTGGGGGGGCTGGGGGGTGGGGGTGGGGGGCTGGGGATGTGGGGCACACCATGGGGCTGGGGGGGATGATGTGGGGCTGGGGGGGTGTGGGGCCGGTGTGGGGCTGGGGGGCAGCCGTGGAGCGGGGGGGTGGGGCTTGGGGGCGGGGCTCAGGGGCTGGGGGCAGTTGGGGGGCGGGGGGAGGTGTGGGGCGGGGGCCGGGGGGCACACCATGGGGCGGGGGGGCGGAGCCGTGGGGCAGCTCCTCCCCCCCCCGCAGGGTGGGCGTGTCCTGCTGGTCCTCGGGGACGGGGGCGGCGGGGCTGGGCGGGGCCCTGGCCTATGGGGCGCTGCTGCAGGCGGGGCTGCCCCTGCCCCACGCCCTCCTGCCCGCCCTCGGCCTCCCCCTGCTCACCCTGCTCAGGTGAGGGCGGGGCCGGGGCGGGGCCGGGGCGGGGCTGGGGGTGGGGGCGGGGCTGTGGGGCGGAGGTGGGGCCTGGGGAGTGGGGCAGGGCTGTGGGGAGTGGGGGTGGGGCTGTGGGGCAGGGGTGGGGCCTGGGGAGTGGGGGGTGGGGCTGTGGGGTAGAGTGGGGCAGGGGCGGGATTTGGGGGGGTGGGGCTGTGGGGCAGGGGTGGGGCCTGGGGAGTGGGGCGGGGCTGTGGGGAGTACGGGTGGGGCTGTGGGGCAGGGGTGGGGCCTGGGGAGTGGGGGAGGGGCTGTGGGGCAGGGGTGGGGTCTGGGGAGTGGGGCGGGGCTGTGGGGAGTACGGGTGGGGCTGTGGGGCAGGGGTGGGGCCTGGGGAGTGGGGGAGGGGCTGTGGGGCAGGGGTGGGGCCTGGGGAGTGGGGGAGGGGCTGTGGGGTGGGGCTGGGGGGCAGAGTGGGGCAGGGGTGGGATTTGGGGGGCGGGCCTGGGGGGTGAGGGTGGGGCAGCGGGTGGGGTTTGGAGGTGGGGGGTGGGGCGGAGCCGTGGGTCAGTGCTATGGGGCGGGTGTTGGGGCGGAGATGGGGGGTGAGGGTGGGGCAGGGGGTGGGGTTCAGGTGGGGTGGGGCAGAGTCAGGGGCGGGGCCGTGGGGCGGGGCCACGGGTCGCAGGGCCCCATCTCGCCGTGGGGCAGCCCCCCATGGGCCGACCCCTCCCCCCGCCCGTCTGCCCCTGCCCCACAGCTACTTCTTCCTGCTGACCCCGCCCCCGCCCCCCACGGAACCTCCGCCCCCCGCCGTGGGGCTGACGCTGGGCCAGAAATGGAGGCTGGTGAAGGTGGGTGGGGCTGTGGGGCGGGGCTGTGGGGCGGGGGCAGATGGGTGGGGCTGTGGGGCAGGGGCAGATGGGTGGGGCTGTGGGGGGTGGGGCTGTGGGGCAGAGATGTGGGGTGGGGTGGGGGTTGGGCTGGAGGAGTGGGGTGGGGGTGGGGGGTGGGGGAGGGGTGGGGTGGGGAGGGGGAGGGGCGGCCCCGCCCCTCGCCGTGACCCCGCCCCCTCCCCAGGGCGTCGCCCCCCACGCCGGGCCCTTGGCCATCGTCTACTTCGCTGAGTATTTCATCAACCAGGGGCTGGTGGGTGTGGGGCGGCCGTGGGGCAGCCGTGGGGCGGCCGTGGAGCGGGTGTGGGGCAGCCGTGGGGCGGGTGTGGGGTGGCTCTGTGGCAGCCGGGGGGTGGAAGTAGGGTGGCCATGGGGCTGGGCGGTGGGGTTGAGGGTGTGCTGTGGGGCGGGATCTGTGGGGCGGGAGCTGTGGGGCAGGGCTGGGAGCTATGGAGCCGGATCTGTGGGGTGAGATCTGTGGGGCGGAGCTATGAGACAGGATCTGTGGGGCAGGGCAGGGAGCTATGGGGCAGGATCTGTGGGACGGGATCTCTGGGGCCGGCGCTATGGGGCAGGAGCTGTGGGGCAGTTGCTATGGGGCAGGATCTGTGGGGCAGGGCAGGGAGCTATGGGGCGGGATCTCTGGGGCGGGATCTCTGGGGCCGGCGCTATGGGGCAGGAGCTGTGGGGCAGGGCAGGGAGCTATGAGGCAGGATCTCTGGGGCGGGATCTCTGGGGCCGGCGCTATGGGGCAGGAGCTGTGGGGCGGTTGCTATGGGGCAGGATCCGTGGGACAGCAGCTGTGGGGCGGTCGCTGTGGGGCAGGGGCAGTCGCTATGGGACAGTCGCTGTGGGGCAGGGCTGGGAGCTGTGGGGCCGTCGGCGCTGTGGGGCCGCAGCAGGCGCCGTGGGTCCCGCCCCACATCCCCCGCCCCCTTGTTCCCGCCTCCCCCCACAGCTGGAGCTGCTCTACTTCCCTTCCTCCGCCCTGACCCACGGCGAGCAGTACCGCTGGTGAGCCCCTCCCCCGGGGGGCGGGCGCCGGGGGGGGCGCGCCGTGGGGCAGCCCCACATCTCCCCGCCCCACAGGTACCAGCTGCTTTACCAGGCCGGCGTTTTCGCCTCCCGCTCGTCCCTTCGGTGCCTCCGGCTGCGCCGCGTCGCCCTCCTCGCCCTCCTGCAGGTGCCGGGGGCGGGGCCGGGGCGGGGCCGGGGCGGGGCCGGGGCGGGGCCTCGCGCCGTGGGGCAGGGCGGTGGCCTCGCGCCGTGGGGCAGGGGTGTAGCCTCATGCCGTGGGGCAGGGCTGTGGCCTCACGCCGTGGGGCGGCCCCAGAGCCCGCCCCGTAACCCCGCCCCGCCCCACAGGTCTTCAACGCCGCCCTGCTATTGGCCGCCGTGGCCACGCCCTTCCTGCCCGCCCTGGGCGTGGCCTTCGCCGTGGTGGCGGGGGAGGGGCTGCTGGGGGGCGCGGCCTACGCCAACGCCTTCCTCAACGTGGCCGAGGAGGTGGGTGTGGCGCGGGGCGGGGCGGGGCGCGGGGGCGGAGCCCGCCTCTGCAATGACGGGGCGTGGCCGCAGGCCCCGCCCGAGGGGCGGGACTTCGCTGTGACAGTGGCGTCGCTGGGAGAGACGGTGGGCGTGGCCCTGGCCGGGGGGGCGGCGCTGGGGGTCCACGACTTCTTCTGTGGGGCGGCCTGACCCACGGCACGGGAGGAGGAGGTAGGGCAGCCCCACGGCCCCGCCCTGCCCCGCCCTGCCGGGGGTGGGGGGCAGGGCCTGGGGGCACGGCGGGGCGGGGTCCGTGGGGCTGCCCCATGGCTGTGGGGGTCTGGGACCCACGGCGGGGGTTTGGGGGGTGGGATCTGTGGGGCTGCCCCATAGCAGGGGGGGTCTATGACCCATAGCTGGGGGTGGGATGTGTGGGGCTTCACCATAGCGGGGGGGTCTGGGACCCACGGTGAGGGGTGGGGGTGGGATCTGTGGGACTGCCCCATGGCAGGGAGGGTCTGGGACCCACGGCAGGGGGCGGGGGTGGGATCTGTGGGGCTGCCCCATAGCAGGGGGGGTCTGGGACCCACAGCAGGGGGCGGGGGTGGGATCTGTGGGGCTGCCCCATAGCGGGGGTGGTCTGGGACCCACGGCAGGGGGCGGGGGTGGGATCTGTGGGGCTGCCCCATAGCGGGGGTGGTCTGGGACCCACGGCGGGGGGCGGGGGGTGGGATCTGTGGGGCTGCCCCATAGCAGGGGGGAGGAGTGGGACCCACAGCACAGCAGAGGCCTGGGACCCACAGCTCTGCCCCATAGCAAGGGGGGAGATCTGGGACCCACGTCTCTGCCCCATAGAGCTCTGGGCCCCATGGCTCTGCCCCATAGCCCTGGGAGGATTCTGACCCACGGCAGTGGGGAGACCTGAGACCCACAGCGGCAGGGAGCACAAGACCCACGGCTCTGCCCCACAACGACAAGTACCGCTGGGACCCACAGAGTCTGGGCTCTGCCCCACGGCGGCATAGACTGCTGGGCCCCGTGGCTCTGCCCCATAGAGCTCTGGGCCCCATGGCTCTCCCCATAGAGCGCTGCTCTACAGCTCTGCCCCACAGCAGCATGGACAGCTGGCCCTCACGGCTCTGCCCCATAGAGCTTTGGGCCCCACGGCACTGCCCCATAGGGCTCTGGGTCCCACGGCGCTTCCCTATAGTGGCATGGACTGCTGGCCCCCACAGCTCTGCCCCATAGAGCTCTGGGCCCTACAGCACTTCCCTATAGCGGCATGGACTGCGGGGCCCCACGGCTCTGCCCCATAGCGGCATGGACAGCTGGGCCCCACTGCTCTGCCCCATAGAGCTCTGGGCCCCACGCCTCTGCCCCATAGGGCTCTGGGCCCCATGGCGCTGCCCCACAGTGCTCTGGGGCCCACAGCACTTCCCTATAGTGGCATGGAGTGCTGGGCCCCGCTGCTCTGCCCCATAGGGCTCTGGGCCCCACGGCTCTGCCCCGGCTCTGCCCCATAGCAGCATGGACTGCTGGGTCCCACAGCTCTGCCCCATAGAGCTCTGGGCCCCACGCCTCTGCCCCACAGTGGCATGGACAGCTGGGCCCCACGGCGCTGCCCCATAGGGCTCTGGGGCCCACGCCTCTGCCCCACGGCGCTGCCCCATAGAGCACTGTGACCCACGGCGCTGCCCCATAGGGCTCTGGGCCCCACGGCTCTGCCCCATAGCGGCATGGACAGCTGGGCCCCACTGCTCTGCCCCATAGAGCTCTGGGCCCCATGGGTCTGCCCCATAGGGCTCTGGGCCCCATGGCACTGCCCCACAGTGCTCTGGGGCCCACGGCGCTTTCCTATAGTGGCATGGAGTGCTGGGCCCCACTGCTCTGCCCCATAGAGCTCTGGGCCCCACGGCTCTGCCCCACAGCGGCATGGACAGCTGGGCCCCACGGCGCTGCCCCATAGAGCTCTGGGCCCCATGGCTCTGCCCCATAGGGCTCTGGGCCCCATGGCACTGCCCCACAGTGCTCTGGGGCCCACGGCGCTTTCCTATAGTGGCATGGAGTGCTGGGCCCCACTGCTCTGCCCCATAGAGCTCTGGGCCCCACGGCTCTGCCCCACAGCGGCATGGACAGCTGGGCCCCACGGCGCTGCCCCATAGAGCTCTGGGCCCCATGGCTCTGCCCCATAGGGCTCTGGGCCCCATGGCACTGCCCCACAGTGCTCTGGGGCTCATGGCGCTTTCCTATAGTGGCATGGAGTGCTGGGCCCCACTGCTCTGCCCCATAGAGCTCTGGGCCCCACGGCTCTGCCCCACAGCGGCATGGACAGCTGGGCCCCACGGTGCTACCCCATAGAGCGCTGTGACCCACGGCGCTGCCCCATAGGGCTCTGGGGCCCACGCCTCTGCCCCACGGCGCTGCCCCATAGAGCGCTGTGACCCACGGCACTGCCCCATAGGGCTCTGGGGCCCATGCCTCTGCCCCACGGCGCTGCCCCATAGAGCGCTGTGACCCACGGCGCTGCCCCATAGGGCTCTGGGCCCCGCGGCGACGGGGGCCAATAAACTTGTTGACGCCGCCGATTGGCTGCTGACTCCGGGGGGCGGGGCTTGGGGGGCGGGGCTTCCGGGGGAGGCGGCACCGCTCGGGCTCGGTTTCCCATCGGCCTCCGCGCTGGGGGCGGGGCCGTGACGTCACTTCCGCGCGCAGCCGCCTTCCGGTCGCGGCCCAGAACCCGCGAGTGTCGCAGCGTCCGCGTGCGAGTGCGGGGGGGGGGGAATCTGTGGGGCTGGGGGGGATCTGTGGGGCTGAGGGGGATCTGTGGGGCCGAGGGAGCCGGCGGGGGGCGGATCCGTGGGGCTGGGTGGGATCCGTGGGGGCGATGGGGATCCGTGGGGCCGAGGGAGCCGGGTGGGGGTGGATCTGTGGGGCCGAGGGAGCCGGGGGGGGTTGGATCTGTGGGGCCGAGGGAGTCGGGGGGGGCCGGATCTGTGGGGCTGAGGGGGGATCTGTGGGGCCGAGGGAGCCGGGGGGGGCGGATCCGTGGGGCCGAGGGAGCCGGGGGGGGTGGATCTGTGGGGCCGAGTGAGCCGGGGGGGGTGGATCTGTGGGGCCGAGTGAGCCGGGGGGGGGCGGATCTGTGGGGCCGAGGGAGCCGGGGGGGGCGGATCCGTGGGGCCGAGGGAGCCGGGGGGGTGGATATGTGGGGCCGAGTGAGCCGGGGGGGTTGGATCCGTGGGGCCGAGTGAGCCGGGGGGGGCGGATCTGTGGGGCCGAGTGAGCCGGGGGGGGGCGGATCTGTGGGGCCGGGGGGGGCGGATCTGTGGGGCCGAGGGAGCCGGGGGGGGGCGGATCTGTGGGGCCGAGGGAGCCGGGGGGCGGATCTGTGGGGCCGAGGGAGCCAGGGGGGTGGATATGTGGGACCGAGGGAGCCGGGGGGGGGGCGGATCTGTGGGGCCGAGTGAGCCGGGGGGGGGCGGATCCGTGGGGCCGAGGGAGCCGGGGGGGTGGATATGTGGGGCCGAGGGAGCCGGGGGGCGGATCTGTGGGGCCGAGGGAGCCAGGGGGGTGGATATGTGGGGCCGAGGGAGCCGGGGGGCGGATCTGTGGGGCCGAGGGAGCCAGGGGGGCGGATCTGTGGGGCCGAGGGAGCTGGGGGGGCCGGATCTGTGGGGCCGAGGGAGCCGGGGGAGCCGGATCCGGGGGGCCGAGGGAGCCGGGGGGGGGCGGATCCGTGGGGCCGAGGGAGCTGGGGGGGGGGGGGCGGATCTGTGGGGCCGAGGGAGCTGGAGGGGGGGGGCGGATCTGTGGGGCCGAGTGAGCCGGGGGGGGGGGGGGCGGATCCGTGGGGCCAAGGGAGCCGGGGGGGACCGGATCCGTGGGGCCGGGGGAGGTGGAGCTGTGGGGCTGCGGGAATTGTGGGGCAGGTGCATTTGTGAGGCAGCAAATTTGTGGGGCAGGCAGAGCTGTGGGGCAGGCAGGTCCATGGGGCTAGCAAATCTATGGGGCAATGGATCTGTGGGGCTGGGGGAGCTATGGGGCTGGAGGATCTGGAGGGCAGGCAGATCCAATCCATGGGGCAGGTGGAACCATGGAGCTGACAAACTTATGGGGCCAACAGATCTGTGGGGCTGGGGCAGTTCCTGGTGAATCCATGGGGCTGTGGGGGAGCGGTGGGGCAGGAGGAGCTGTGGGGCAGGCAGATCCGTGGGGCAGGCAGATCCATGGGGCAAGTGGAGCTATGGGGCTGGGGGGGCTGAGGGGCAGGCGGATCCGTGGGGTAGGTGGACCCATGGAGTTAACAAATCTATGGGGCCAACGCATGTGTGAGGCCGGGGGAGTGCTGAGTGAATCCATGGGGCTGGGGGGGGTGTGTGGGGCTGGGGGGGAGCTATGGGGCAGGGAGATCCGTGGGGTAGGGGGAGCTATGGGGTAGGTGGGTCTGTGGGGCTGAGGCAGCTGTGGGGCAGTGAGATCTGTGGGGCAGTGAGATCTGTGGGGCAGGCAGATCCGTGGGGCAGGTGGACCCATGGAGTTAACAAATCTATGGGGCCAACGCATATGTGGGGCCGGGGGAGTTCTGAGTGAATCCATGGGGCTGGGGGGGATGTGTAGGGCTAGGGGGGAGCTGTGGGGCAGGGAGATCCATGGGGCAGGCGGATCCGTGGGGCAGCGAGATCTGTGGGGCAGCGAGATCTGTGGGGCAGGCGGATCCGTGGGGCAGGCGGATCCGTGGGGCAGTGAGATCCGTGGGGCAGGCAGATCAGTGGGTCAGTGAGATCTGTGGGGCAGGCGGATCCGTGGGGCAGGTGGACCCATGGACTTAGCAAATCTATGGGGCCAACGCATATGTGGGGCCAGGGGAGTTCTGGGTGAATCCATGGGGCTGGGGGGGATGTGTGGGGCAGCGAGATCCGTGGGGCAGGGGGAGGTATGGGGCAGGTGGGTCCGTGGGGCAGTGGAATCTGTGGGGCAGGCGGATCCGTGGGGCAGGCGGATCCGTGGGGCAGGCAGATCCGTGGGGCAGCGAGATCCGTGGGGCAGGCGGATCCGTGGGGCAGGTGGATCTGTGGGGCAGGCGGATCCGTGGGACAGGCGGATCCGTGGGGCAGCGAGATCCGTGGGGCAGGCGGATCTCTGGGAGAGGGACGGGATCCGCGGGGCAGCGCCCCAGAGCGCCCAGGCACAGCGCCCCGCGCCGTGGGTCTGACCCCGCCCCGCCGTGGGTCTGACCCCGCCCTCCCCCCCCAGCCCCGCCCCCGCCATGTCGCGATTCTTCACCACCGGCTCCGACAGCGAATCGGAATCGTCCGTTTCGGGCGACGAATTAACGGCCAAACCGGCGGGCGGCAACTACAGCAAGTGAGGGGCGGGGCCGGGGCGGGGCGCGGGGCGGGGCCGGGGGGGGCGCGGCCGCCCCACCCACACCCCACACCCCCGCAGGCCGCTGCTGCTGAGCGAGGACGAGGAAGACACGAAGCGGGTGGTGCGAAGCGCCAAGGACAAGCGGTGAGCGGGCGGGGCCCGGGGCGCGGGGCGGGGCCGGGAGGGGCGTGGCAGGGCCCCGCCCACCGGCCCCGCCCCCCGCCGCAGCTTCGAGGAGCTGAACAACCTGATCAAGACGATCCGCAACGCGATGAAGATCCGCGACGTCACCAAGTGCCTGGAGGAGTTCGAGCTGCTGGGCCGCGCCTACGGGAAGGGGCGGGGCGTGGTCGACCGCGAGGGCGTGCCCCGCTTCTACGCCCGCATCCTGGCCGACCTGGAGGACTACCTCAACGAGGTGGGCGGGGCCGCGGGGCGGGGCTGTGGGGCGGGGCTGTGGGGCGGGGACGTGGGGCGGGGCTGTGGGGCGGGGATGTGGGGTGGGGACACGGGGTGGGGCTGTGGGGCGGGGATGTGGGGCGGGGACATGGGGTGGGGCTGTGGGGTGGGGACATGGGGCGGGGACATGGGGTGGGGACGTGGGGTGGGGCTGTGGGGCAGAGACATGGGGCGGGGACATGGGGTGGGGCTGTGGGGTGGGGACACAGGGTGGGGCTGTGGGGTGGGGACACAGGGTGGGGCTGTGGGGCGGGGACATGGGGTGGGGACATGGGGCGGGGACATGGGGTGGGGACGTGGGGTGGGGCTGTGGGGCAGAGACATGGGGCGGGGACATGGGGTGGGGCTGTGGGGTGGGGACACAGGGTGGGGCTGTGGGGCAGTGTAGGTCGGGGACATGGGGTGGGGCTGCGGGGCAGGGCTGTGGGGCGGGGACATGGGGTGGGGACATGGGGTGGGGACACAGGGTGGGGCTGTGGGGTGGTGTGGGGTGGGGCTGTGGGGTGGGGACATGGGGTGGGGCTGTGGGGTGGGGACATAGGGTGGAGCTGTGGGGTGGGGACACAGGGTGGGGCTGTGGGGCAGTGTGGGTCGGGGACATGGGGTGGGGCTGTGGGGCAGGGCTGTGTGGCAGGGACATGGGGTGGGGACGTGGGGTGGGGGTGTGGGGCGGGGTTGTGGGGGCGAGGACATGGGGTGGGGACATACGGCAGGGCTGTGGGGTGGGGACATGGGGAGGGGCTGTGGGGCAGTGTGGGGTGGGGCTGTGGGGTGGGGACATGGGGTGGGGCTGTGGGGCGGTGTGGGGTGGGGCCATAGGGCGGCGCCGTGGGGCGCTGTGGGGCGGGTCTGTTGGCAGGGGGTGCTGGCGGGACCACGGGTGGTGCCGCGGGGCGGGGGGCGATGGTGGGGCGGGGGGCTGGGGCGGGCCCGGGGGGGGCGGGGCCGAGGGGGCGTGGCCGGGGGCGGGGCGTGACGGGGCGTGGCCGCAGCTGTGGGAGGACAAGGAGGGGAAGAAGCGGATGAACAAGAACAACGCGAAGGCGCTGGGCACCCTCCGGCAGAAGCTGCGCAAGTACAACCGCGCCTACGAGGCCGCCATCGCCAGCTACCGGCAGGTGTGGGGCGGGCTGTGGGGCGGGGTGTGGGGCGGGGTGTGGGGCGGGGGGCGCGCGGGGCGGGGGGTGGGGGGCGGGGGGCGGGCGGTGGAGCAGGGGCTGGGGCGGGGGGTGGGTGCTGGGGCGGGGCATGAGGCGGGGCGTGGGGCAGCAATAGGGCAGGGGGTGGGGCGGAGGGTGGGGTAGATGTGGGGCAGGCCAGGGGGCGGGGGGTGGGGGAGGTTATGGAGTAGGAAGTGGCGTAGGGGGTGGGGTGTGGTGCAGCGTGTGGGGCGGGGGGTGGGGCAGGGGGTAGCGCAGAGAGTGGGGGATGCTGTGGGGCAGGCTTCTGGGGCAGACCATGGGGCAGGTGCGGGGTTGGTGTGGGGCAGGGCACTGGGATAGCTGCGGGGCAGGGTGTGGAGCAGGCTGCGGAGCAGATCTATGGGGCAGGCCGTGAGGTAGGGCTATGGGGCAGACTGCGGAGTAGGCCACGGGGCAGGTTATGGGGCAGGTGTGGGGCAGGCTGTGGGGCAGGCCGTGGCGCAGGTGTGGGGCAGGCTGTGGGGCAGGCCATGGCGCAGGTGTGGGGCAGGCTGTGGGGCAGGCCATGGCGCAGGTGTAGGGCAGGCCATGGGGCAGGCCATGGCGCAGGTGTGGGGCAGGCCGTGGGGCAGGCTGTGGGGCAGGCGTGGGGCGGGGGCAGCGGTTCCTCCCCCCACGGCGGCGCCGCCCGGCAGAACCCGGAGCAGTCGGACGAAGACGAGGAGAAAAAGAGCCGCGACTCGGAGGGTGAGGGGGGGGGGATGTGTGGGGTGGGGGATCTATGGGGCAGGGGTGGGACATGCGGGGCTGGGGGGGGCATGTGGGGCTGGGGGGGATTTGTGGGGTGGGGGGGATGTGTGGGGTGGGGGATCTATGGGGCGGGGGTGGGACATGCGGGGCTGGGGGGGGCATGTGGGGCTGGGGGGGATGTGTGGGGTGGGGGGGATGTGTGGGGTGGGGGATCTATGGGGCGGGGGTGGGACATGTGGGGCTGGGGGGGCATGTGGGGCTGGGGGGGTTGTGTGGGGTGGGGGATGTATGGGGCTGGGGTGGGACATGTGGGGCTGGGGGGGATGTGTGGGGTGGGGGACGTGTGGGGCTAGGGGGGGATGTGTGGGGCTAGGGGGGGACGTGTGGGGCTGGGGGGGACGTGTGGGGTGGGGGGTGTGTGGGGCCGGGAGAGGGATGATATGAGGCAGGGGATGTGTGGGGCTGGGAGAGATGTGTGGGGCGGGGGGGAGGGATCTATGGGGCTGGGCATGTGTGGGGCCAGGAGGGGGATGATGTGGGGCTGGGAGGAATGTGTGAGGCTGGGAGGGGTATGATGTGGGGCAGGGGATGTTTGGGGCCGGGAGGGGAATGATGTGGGGCAGGGGATGTGTGGGGCCGGGAGGGGAATGATGTGGGGCAGGGGATGTGTGGGGCCGGGAGGGGTATGATGTGGGGCAGGGGATGTTTGGGGCCGGGAGGGGGGTGATGTGGGGCAGGGGATGTGTGGGGCCGGGAGGGGGATGATGTGGGGCAGGGGATGTTTGGGGCCGGGAGGGGGATGATGTGGGGCAGGGGATGTTTGGGGCCGGGAGGGGGATGATGTGGGGCAGAGGATGTGTGGGTCCCGGAAAGGTATGATGTGGGGCAGGGGATGTGTGGGGCCAGGAGGAGGATGATGTGGGGCAGGGGATGTGTGGGGCCGGGAGGGGTATGATGTGGGGCAGGGGATGTTTGGGGCCGGGAGGGAGATGATGTGGGGCAGGGGATGTGTGGAGCCGGGAGGGGTATGATGTGGGGCAGGGGATGTTTGGGGCCGGGAGGGGGATGATGTGGGGCAGGGGATGTGTGGGGCCGGGAGGGGGATGATGTGGGGCAGGGGATGTGTGGGGCGGGTGGGAGGGGCTTGACCCGGCCCCGCCCCCCCCGCAGGCTCCACCTCTTCCTCGTCGGCCTCGTCGGAGGAGGATGAGGAGGGCGTCGGCGCCTTCCTCAGGAAGAAGGAGGGCGACGGGCGCGGGCGCTTCCTCAAGAAGGCGGAGGTGGGGGGGGGGGAGGAGGGGCGGCGGGGGGGAGGGGCGGCGCCGTGGGGCACCCCCTAAGCGCCCCCCACCCCCCCCCGGGCAGGCGGAGGAGGAGGAGGAGGAGGAGTCGGACGACGACGAAGATTGGGGCTCCTCGGACTCGGACACGGACTCGGAGTCGGACGAGGACGAAGGCAAATACACCTCGTTGGCCTCCAAGTTCCTGAAGAAGTAAGGGGGCGCCCCATAAGTGTGGGGCGGGGGGGGGGCCGCGGCGCCGCCCCCCAAGCTGTGGGGCCGCCCCCCAAGCTGTGGGGCCGCCCCCCGGCAGGGAGGAGGAGAAGAAGGGCGGGGAGAAGAAGCGGGAGGAGAAGGCGAAGAAGAAGCACGACCGCAAGAGCCGCCGCTACGAGGAGGAGGAGGAGGACGGCGAAGGCGAGTGGGAGAAGGTCAAGGGCGGGGTCCCGCTGGTCAAGGTGAGGGGGCGTGGCGGCGGCGGGGGGGGGCGGGGCCGTGGGGCGGCGCCCCCTAAGCGAGGCGTGGGGCGCGCAGGAGAAGCCCAAGATGTTCGCCAAGGGGACGGAGATCGACCACGCCGCCGTGGTGAAGAAGCTCAACGAGATCCTGCAGGCGCGGGGGAAGAAGGGCACGGACCGGTGAGGGGCGGGGCGGGGGGGGCGGGGCGGGGCGGGGCCGGGCGTGGCCCTGACGCCCGGCCCCGCCCCGCAGGGCGGCGCAGATCGAGCTGCTGCAGCTGCTGGTGGGCATCGCCGCCGAGAACGGGCTGGGCGTGGCGCTGGAGGTCAAGATCAAGTTCAACATCATCGCGTCGCTCTACGACTACAACCCCAACCTGGCCACCTACATGAAGGTGTGGGGCGGCCGTGGGGCGCGGGGGGCCTCTCCGGGTTGTTGTCGGTCCCTGGGGCGCTGTGGGGTGCTGTGGGTCGCTGTGGATCACTGGGTCGCTGTGGATCACTGGGTCGCTGTGGGTCACTGGGTCTCCGTGGGGCACTGGGGGTCTCTGGGGGTCGCTGTGGGTCACCCTGGATGGCTGGGGGTCTTTGGGGGTCGCTCTAGGGGTCACTGTGGGTCACTGTGGGTCACTGGGTGTCCGTGGGGCACTGGGGGTCTGTGGGGGTCGCTGTGGGTCACTCTGGATGGCTGGGGGTCTCTGGGGGTCACTCTGGGGGTCACTGTGGGTCACTGGGTCTCTGTGGGGCACTGGGGGTCTGTGGGGGTCGCTGTGGGTCACTCTGGATGGCTGGGGGTCTTTGGGGGTCGCTCTAGGGGTCGCTGTGGGTCGCTGTGGGTCACTCTGGATGGCTGGGAGTCTGTGGGGGCCACTCTGGGGTCACTGTGGGTCGCTGTGGGTCACTGGGTGTCCATGGGGCACTGGATGTCTCTGGGGGTTGCTGTGGGTCACTTTGGATGGCTGGGGGTCTCTGGGGGTCACTCTGGGGGTCACTGTGGGTTGCCGTGGGTCACTGGGTCACTGTGGGGCGCTGGGGGTCTCTGGGGGTCGCTGTGGGCCACTCTGGATGGCTGGGGGTCTCTGGGGGTTGCTCTAGGGGTCGCTGTGGGTCGGTGTGGATCACTGGGTCTCTGTGGGGCACTGGAGGTCGCTGTGGGGGTCGCTGGGGGTCGCTGTGGATCACTGGGTTGCTGCGGGTCGCTGTGGGTCACTGGGTCATTGTGGGGCGCTGGGGGTCTGTGGGGGTCACTGGGGGTCTCTGCGGATCACTGGGGGTCGATGTGAATCACTGTGGGGCATCTGGGGGTCGCTGGGTCTCCGTGGGGCACTGGGGGTCTCTGGGGGTCTCTAGGGGTCGCTCTGGGGGTCACTATGGGTCGCCGTAGGTCACTGGGTTGCTGTGGGTTGCCGTGGGTCACTGGGTTACTGTGGGTCACTGTGGGGTGCCGTGGGTCTCTGGGCGCCACTGGGGGTCACTGGGGGTTGCTGTGATTCACTATGGGGCATCTGGGGGTCGCTGGGTCTCCGTGGGGCACTGGGGGTCTCTGGGGGTCGCTCTGGGGGTCACTATGGGTCGCCGTAGGTCACTGGGTTGCTGTGGGTTGCCGTGGGTCACTGGGTTACTGTGGGTCGCTGTGGGGTGCCGTGGGTCTCTGGGCGCCACTGGGGGTCACTGGGGGTTGCTGTGATTCACTATGGGGCAGCTGTGGGTCTCTGGGGGCTGCTGGGGGTCGCTGGGTTGCTGTGGGTCACTGGGTCAGCGTGGGTCTCTGGGGGTCTCTGTGGGTCTTTGTGGGTGACTGCGGGGCACCGTGGGTCTGAGAGCGGCGCCGTGGGGCAGCGTGGGGCGCCGCGAGGCGGCCGTGGGGCGCCGTGGGTCTGACGGCGGCGCCGTGGGGCAGCCGGAGATGTGGCAGAAGTGCCTGGGCTGCATCGAGGAGCTGCTCGACGTCCTCTTCGCCCACCCCGAGATCTTCATCGGGGAGAACATCGTGGAGGAGTCGGAGAACCTGTCCAACCCCGAGCAGGTGGGCGGGGCGGGGGGCGGGGCTCGGCGGGGCGGGGCCCGGGGGCGGGGCTCGGCGGGGCGGGGCTCGGCGGGGCGGGGCTCGGGGCAGGAGGGGGGAGTGTTGGGAGGTAATTGTGGGGCTGGGGTGGGGCACGTGTGGGTCTCTGGGGGTCGCCTGTGGGTCTTGGGGGGTCACCTGTGGGTCTTGGGGGGCGCCTATGGGTCTCTGGGGGTCACCTATGGGTCTGTGGGGGGCACTTATGGGTCTGTGGGGGCCACCTGTGGGTCTTGGGGGGCCACCTGTGGGTCTCTGGGGGTCGCCTGTGGGTCTTGGGGGGTCACCTGTGGGTCTTGGGGGGTGCCTGAGGGTCTCTGGGGGGCGCCTGTGGGTCTTGGGGGGCACCTGTGGGTCTCTGGGGGGCGCCTGTGGGTCTTGGGGGGTCACCTGTGGGTCTTGGGGGGCGCCTGTGGGTCCGTGGGGGGCACCTGTGGGTCTTGGGGGTCACCTGTGGGTCCGTGGGGGTCACCTGTGGGTCCGTGGGGGACACCTGTGGGTCTTGGGGGGCACCTGTGGGTCCGTGGGGGGCACCTGTGGGTCTGTGGGGGGCACCTGTGGGTCCGTGGGGGGTCACCTGTGGGTCTTGGGGGGCACCTGAGGGTCTCTGGGGGGCGCCTGTGGGTCTTGGGGGGGCACCTGTGGGTCTTGGGGGGCACCTGAGGGTCTCTGGGGGGCGCCTGTGGGTCTCTGGGGGGCGCCTGTGGGTCTTGGGGGGTCACCTGTGGGTCTTGGGGGGCGCCTGTGGGTCTCTGGGGGGTGCCTGTGGGTCTTGGGGGGCACTTGTTGGCTACAAGGGAGCACCTGTGGGTCCGTGGGGGTCACCTGTGGGTCTTGGGGGTCACCTGTGGGTCCGTGGGGGTCACCTGTGGGTCCATGGGGGGCACCTGTGGGTCTTGGGGGGCACCTGTGGGTCCGTGGGGGGCACCTGTGGGTCTGTGGGGGGCACCTGTGGGTCCGTGGGGGGTCACCTGTGGGTCTTGGGGGGCACCTGAGGGTCTCTGGGGGGCGCCTGTGGGTCTTGGGGGGGCACCTGTGGGTCTTGGGGGGCACCTGAGGGTCTCTGGGGGGCACCTGTGGGTCCGTGGGGGGCACTGAGGGGTCTCTGGGGGGCACTTGTTGGGTACAAGGGAGCACCTGTGGGTTCGTGGGGGGCACTGAGGGGTCTCTGAGGGGCACTTGTTGGGCACAAGGGAGCACCTATAGGTCCATGGGTGTCCCCATTGATCTGTGGGGAGCCCCCATGGGTCTGTGCGGGAGCCTCTATGGGTCTGTGGGGGAGCCCCCGTGGGTCCGCGCGGGTGCTGCTGTGGGTCTGTGGGTGCCGCTGTGGGTCTGTGGGGGAGCCCCCATGGGTCTGTGGGAGCCCCTATGGGTCTGTGGGGGAGCCCCCGTGGGTCCGTGCGGGTGCTGCTGTGGGTCTGTGGGTGCTGCTGTGGGTCTGTGGGTGCTGCTGTGGGTCTGTGGGAGCCCCTATGGGTCTGTGCGGGTGCCACCTTGGGTCTGTGGGTGCCGCTGTGGGTCCGTGGGAGAGCCCTTATGGGTCCGTGGGAGAGCCCTTATGGGTCTGTGGGAGCCCCTATGGGTCTGTGGGGGAGCCCCCGTGGGTCCACGTGGGTGCCGCTGTGGGTCTGTGGGTGCTGCTGTGGGTCTGTGGGAGAGCCCTTATGGGTCTGTGGGAGCTCCTATGGGTCTGTGGGGGAGCCCCTATGGGTCTGTGGGGGAGCCCCTATGGGTCTGTGGGAGCCCCTGTGGGTCTGTGGGGGAGCCCATATGGGTCTGTGGGAGCCCCTGTGGGTCTGTCGGGGAGTCCCTATGGGTCTGTGGGTGCCCCCATGGGTCTGTGGCTGCTGCTGTGGGTCTGTGGGGGAGCCCCCATGGGTCTGTGGGGGAGCCCATATGGGTCTGTGGGAGCCCCTGTGGGTCTGTGGGAGCCCCTGTGGGTCTGTGGGGGAGCCCCTATGGGTCTGTGGGAGCCCCTGTGGGTCTGTGGAGGAGCCCCTATGGGTCTGTGGGAGCCCCTATGGGTCTGTGGGGAAGCCCCCGTGGGTCCGCGTGGGTGCTGCTGTGGGTCTGTGGGTGCCCCCATGGGTCCGTGGCTGCCGCTGTGGGTCTGTGGGGGAGCCCCTTCGGGTCCACAAGAGCTGCCATGGGTCCGTGGGAACCCCTATGGGTCCGTGTGGGAGCCCGCATGGGTCCGCGCCGGCCGCCGTGGGTCCGCGCCGGCCGCCGTGGGTCCGCGCCGGCCGCCGTGGGTCACACCCCCCGCCGCCGCCCCCCAGCCCCTGCGCGTGCGCGGCTGCATCCTCACCCTGGTCGAGCGCATGGACGAGGAGTTCACCAAGATCATGCAAAACACCGACCCCCACTCGCAAGGTCCGGCCGCGCGCGCACGCACGCAGTGGGGCACGGGCGTGGGTCGCGCCGGCGGGGAACCGCCCCCGCCCCACGGCGTCCGCGTGCCCCACAGAGTACGTGGACCACCTGAAGGACGAGGCGCGGGTGTGCGCCATCGTCGCCCGCCTCCAGCGGTACCTGCAGGAGAAGGGCACGACGGAGGAGCTCTGCCGCGTCTACCTGCGCCGCGTCCTCCACACCTACTACAAGTTCGACTACGGCGCCCGCCGCCGCGACCCCCGGGGGGCCCCCGAGGGCGGGGGGGAGGAGGAGGAGGAGGAGGAGGAAGGCTCGGCCGCCCTCATGGAGCGCCTCTGCAAGTACATCTACGCCAAGGACCGCACCGACCGCATCCGCACCTGCGCCATCCTCTGCCACATCTACCACCACGCCCTGCACAGCCGCTGGTACCAGGCGCGCGACCTCATGCTCATGTCCCACCTGCAGGACAACATCCAGCACGCCGACCCCCCCCGTCCAGGTGGGGCCGCCCCACGGCCGCCCGGCGCGGGGCGCGGGGGGGGGGGGGAGATGGTGTGTCGCGTCGGTGTGGGGCGCGGGGGGGGGTTGTTGGGGTGAAGCTGGGACCCACAAGTCACTACGGGGGGATATTGGGGGGATATTGGGGCGTCCCTGGGACCCACAAGTCCCTACGGGGTCCCTATGGGGGGATATTGGGGTGTGCCTGGGACCCACAAGTCACTACGGGGGGATATTGGGGGGATATTGGGGTGTCCCTGGGACCCACATGTCCTTATAGGGTCCCTATGGGGGGATATTGGGGTGTCCCTGGGACCCATAAGTCCTTATGGGGTCCCTATGGGGGGATGTTGGGATGCCCCTGGGACCCACATGTCCTTATGGGGTCCCTATGGGGGGATATTGGGGTGTCTCTGGGAGCCACATGTCCTTATGGGGTCCCTATGGGGGGATATTGGGGCGTCCCTGAGACCCACATGTCCTAATGGGGTTCCTATGGGGGGATATTGGGGTGTCTCTAGGACCCACATGTCCTTATGGGGTTCCTATGGGGGGATACTGGGGTGATTGTGGGACCCACAAGTGTCTGGGGGGGGATATTGGGGTGAAGCTGGGACCCATAAGTTACTATGGAGGGATGCTGGGGTGAATGTGGGACCTGTGAGTGTCTGGGGGGGGGATATTGGGGTGTCTCTGGGACCCACAAGTCCCTACGGGGTCCCTATGGGGGGATGTTGGGGTGGTTTGGTGCCTCCCAACCCCCCCCAGGGCACCCTGAGCCCCCCCAAACCCCCCCATGGAGAGCCCCGAGGGACCCCCCTGAACCCCCCCAAGGCCCCCTAGAGCACCCTGAGCCCCCCAGACCCCCATGGGGAGCCATTGGGTTCCCTCAAGGCCCGTCGGGTTCCCTCAAGGCCCGTCGGGTTCCCTCAAGGCCCGTCGGGTTCCCTCAAGGCCCGTTGGGTTCCCTCAAGGCCCGTTGGGTTCCCTCAAGGCCTGTTGGGTTCCTTCAAGGCCCGTTGGGTTCCCTCAAGGCCCGTTGGGTTCCTTCAAGGCCCGTCGGGTTCCCTCAAGGCCCGTTGGGTTCCCTCAAGGCCCGTCGGGTTCCCTCAAGGCCCGTCGGGTTCCCTCAAGGCCCGTCGGGTTCCTTCAAGGCCCGTTGGGTTCCCTCAAGGCCCGTCGGGTTCCCTCAAGGCCCGTCGGGTTCCCTCAAGGCCCGTCGGGTTCCCTCAAGGCCCGTTGGGTTCCTTCAAGGCCCGTCGGGTTCCCTCAAGGCCCGTTGGGTTCCCTCAAGGCTCGTCGGGTTCCCTCAAGGCCCGTTGGGTTCCCTCAAGACCCGTTGGGTTCCCTCAAGGCCCGTCGGGTTCCCTCAAGGCCCGTCGGGTTCCCTCAAGGCCCGTCGGGTTCCCTCAAGGCCCGTTGGGTTCCCTCAAGACCCGTTGGGTTCCCTCAAGGCCCGTCGGGTTCCCTCAAGACCCGTCGGGTTCCCCCAAGGCCCGTCGGGTTCCCTCAAGGCCCGTCGGGTTCCCTCAAGGCCCGTCGGGTTCCCTCAAGACCCGTCGGGTTCCCTCAAGGCCCGTCGGGTTCCCTCAAGGCCCGTCGGGTTCCCTCAAGGCCCGTCGGGTTCCCTCAAGGCCCGTTGGGTTCCCTCAAGGCCCGTTGGGTTCCCTCAAGGCCCGTCGGGTTCCCTCAAGGCCCGTCGGGTTCCCTCAAGACCCGTTGGGTTCCTTCAAGGCCCGTTGGGTTCCCTCAAGGCCCGTCGGGTTCCCTCAAGGCCCGTTGGGTTCCCTCAAGGCCCGTTGGGTTCCCTCAAGGCCCGTCGGGTTCCCTCAAGGCCCGTTGGGTTCCCTCAAGGCCCGTCGGGTTCCCTCAAGGCCCGTCGGGTTCCCTCAAGGCCCGTCGGGTTCCCTCAAGGCCCGTCGGGTTCCCTCAAGGCCCGTTGGGTTCCCTCAAGGCCCGTTGGGTTCCCTCAAGGCCCGTCGGGTTCCCTCAAGACCCGTTGGGTTCCCTCAAGGCCCGTCGGGTTCCCTCAAGGCCCGTCGGGTTCCCTCAAGGCCCGTCGGGTTCCCTCAAGGCCCGTTGGGTTCCCTCAAGACCCGTTGGGTTCCCTCAAGGCCCGTCGGGTTCCCTCAAGACCCGTCGGGTTCCCTCAAGGCCCGTCGGGTTCCCTCAAGGCCCGTCGGGTTCCCTCAAGGCCCGTTGGGTTCCCTCAAGACCCGTTGGGTTCCCTCAAGGCCCGTTGGGTTCCCTCAAGGCCCGTCGGGTTCCCTCAAGGCCCGTCGGGTTCCCTCAAGGCCCGTCGGGTTCCCTCAAGGCCCGTCGGGTTCCCTCAAGGCCCGTCGGGTTCCCTCAAGGCCCGTCGGGTTCCCTCAAGGCCCGTCGGGTTCCCTCAAGGCCCGTTGGGTTCCCTCAAGGCCCGTCGGGTTCCCTCAAGGCCCGTCGGGTTCCCTCAAGGCCCGTCGGGTTCCTTCAAGGCCCGTCGGGTTCCCTCAAGGCCCGTTGGGTTCCCTCAAGGCCCGTTGGGTTCCCTCAAGGCCCGTTGGGTTCCCTCAAGGCCCGTTGGGTTCCCTCAAGGCCCGTCGGGTTCCCTCAAGGCCCGTTGGGTTCCCTCAAGGCCCGTCGGGTTCCCTCAAGGCCCGTTGGGTTCCTTCAAGGCCTGTCGGGTTCCCTCAAGGCCCGTCGGGTTCCCTCAAGGCCCGTTGAGTTCCTTCAAGACCCGTTGAGTTCCTTCAAGACCCGTTGGGTTCCCTCAAGGCCCGTTGGGTTCCCTCAAGGCCCGTTGAGTTCCTTCAAGACCCGTTGGGTTCCCTCAAGGCCCATTGGGTTCCCTCAAGACCCGTTGAGTTCCTTCAAGGCCCGTTGGGTTCCTTCCCCACCACCTTGCCTTGCCCCCGCCGTGTCCCCCAGCCCCCCCCCTCCCCCCAGGCCACCCTGAGCCCCCCAACCCCCCCACGTGGAGCCATAACAGCCCCCCACCCCCCCCGCAGATCCTCTACAACCGCACCATGGTCCAGCTGGGGATCTGCGCCTTCCGCGAGGGGCTGATCAAGGACGCGCACAACGCCCTGCTGGACATCCAGTCGTCGGGGCGCGCCAAGGAGCTGCTGGGGCAGGGGCTGCTGCTGCGGAGCCTGCAGGAGCGCAACGCCGAGCAGGAGAAGGTGGAGAAGCGGCGGCAGGTGCCCTTCCACATGCACGTCAACCTGGAGCTGCTGGAGTGCGTCTACCTGGTGGCGGCCATGCTGCTGGAGATCCCCTACATGGCGGCCCACGAGTTCGACGCCCGCCGCCGCATGATCAGCAAGCAGTTCCACCACCAGCTGCGCGTCGGCGAGCGCCAGCCCCTGCTGGGTGCGGGCGGGCGGGGGGCGCGCGCAGACACCCCGCCCCGCCCCGCCCGTGTGCCCCGCCCCCCATCCCCCCCCCAACCCCGTCCCCCCCACCTTGTGTCCCCGCCACGTCCCCCCACCGCGTCCCGCGCCTTGTGCCACCCCATTATCCGCCCCGTCCCCCCCTTATCCCCCCCTTATCCCCCCCTTATCCCCCCCTTATCCCCCCTTATCCCCCCTTATCCCCCCCTTATCCCCCCAGCCCCCCCTTATCCCCCCCTTATCCCCCCCTTATCCCCCCTTATCCCCCCCTTATCCCCCCCTTATCCCCCCCAGCCCCCCCTTATCCCCCCCTTATCCCCCCCAGCCCCCCCTTATCCCCCCCTTATCCCCCCTTATCCCCCCCTTATCCCCCCCAGCCCCCCCTTATCCCCCCCTTATCCCCCCCAGCCCCCCCTTATCCCCCCCCTCATCCCCCCCTTATCCCCCCCTTATCCCCCCCTTATCCCCCCCTTATCCCCCCCTTATCCCCCCCCTTATCCCCCCCTTATCCCCCCCTTATCCCCCCCTTATCCCCCCCTCATCCCCCCCCTTATCCCCCCCTTATCCCCCCCTTATCCCCCCCTTATCCCCCCCTTATCGCCCCCATCCCCCCCTTATCCCCCCCCTCATCTCCCCCCTTATCCCCCCCCTTATCCCCCCCCTTATTCCCCCCTCATCCCCCCCCTCATCCCCCCCATCCCCCCCCTTATCCCCCCCTTATCCCCCCCGTTATCCCCCCCAACACCCCCTTTCCCCCCTTATCCCCCCCTTATCCCCCCCTTCCCCCCCTTATCCCCCCCAACACCCCCTTTCCCCCCCTTATCCCCCCCCAACACCCCCTTTCCCCCCTTACCCCCCCCCAAACGCCCCCTTATCCCCCCCCAACACCCCCTTTCCCCCCCTTATCCCCCCCCAACGCCCCCTTATCCCCCCCCAAACACCCCCTTTCCCCCCCTTATCCCCCCCCAACGCCCCCTTTCCCCCCCTTATCCCCCCCCAACACCCCCTTTCCCCCCTTATCCCCCCCCACGGCCCCTTATCCCCCCCCCCCGCCCCCCCGCCCCCCAGCTGACCCCCGCCCCCCGCAGGGCCGCCGGAGTCGATGCGGGAGCACGTGGTGGCGGCCTCGAAGGCGATGAAGACGGGGGACTGGCGCTCCTGCCACCGCTTCGTCGTCAACGACAAGATGAACGGCAAAGTCTGGGACCTGTTCCCCGAGGCCGATAAAGTGCGAGCCATGCTGGTCAGGTCCGTGGGGCGGGGCGGGGGGCGGGGGGGGAGGGGCAAGGCCGTGGGGGGAGGTCATGGGGGGAGGGGAAGGTCGTGTGGGGAGGGGGAAGGTCGTGGGGGGAGGGGGAGGGTCGTGGGGGGAGGGGAGCGCCATGGGGGGAGGGGAGCGCCATGGGGGGAGGTCGTGGGGGGAGGGGCAAGGCAATGGGGGGAGGGGCAGGGTTGTGGGGGGACGGGGAAGGTCGTGGGGGGAGGGGAAAGGTCGTGGGGGGAGGGGGAGTGATGTGTGGGGAGGGGAGCGCCGTGTGGGGGGAGGGGAGCACTGTGTGTGGGGAGGGGAGCGCCATGTGTGGGGAGGGGGAGCGCCGTGGGGCAGAGGAGGGGAGCGCCGTGTGTGGGCAGGGGGAGCGCCGTGGGGCGGAGGAGGGGAGCGCCGTGGGGCGGAGGAGGGGAACACTGTGTGTGGGGAGGGGAGCGCCATGTGTGGGGAGGGGGAGCGCCGTGGGGCAGAGGAGGGGAGCGCCGTGGGGGGCAGGAGGGGAGCACTGTGGGGCGGAGGAGGGGAGCGCCGTGGGGGGCAGGAGGGGAGCGCCGTGGGGCGGAGGAGGGGAGCGCCGTGGGGGGCAGGAGGGGAGCGCCGTGGGGGGCAGGAGGGGAGCGCCGTGGGGGGCAGGAGGGGAGCGCCGTGGGGCGGAGATGGGGAGCGCCGTGGGGCGGAGGAGGGGAGCGCCGTGGGGCGGAGGCGAAGCCCCGAGGGCCGACGTGGCGCCTCCCCCCGCCAGGAAGATCCAGGAGGAGTCGCTGCGCACGTACCTCTTCACCTACAGCAGCGTCTACGACTCCATCAGGTGACGGGCGGGGCCGGGGCGGGGCGCGGGGCGGGGCCGGGGCCTCTTTGACTCCTCCCCCTTCTCTCCCCGCCCCCCCCCAGCATGGAGATCCTGGCGGAGATGTTCGAGCTGGACCTGCCGACGGTTCACAGCATCATCAGCAAAATGATCATCAACGAGGAGCTGATGGTGGGGCTGGGGGATGGAGGGCGGGGCCGGGCGGGGCCGGGGGGGCGGGGCCTCACCGCGCCCCGCCCTCCCCCGCCGGGCAGGCGTCCCTGGACCAGCCGACGCAGACGGTGATGATGCACCGGACGGAGCCGACGGCGCAGCAGAACCTGGCGCTGCAGCTGGCCGAGAAGCTGGGCAACCTGGTGGAGAACAACGAGAGGGTCTTCGACCACAAACAAGGCTCCTACGGGGGTTATTTCCGGGGTCGGTGCCACGCCCCTGCCCCGCCCCGGCCCCGCCCCGCGGCCCCCGGCCCGCGCCTCACCCGCTTTCTCCTCTGCCCCACAGATCAGAAGGACGGCTACCGCAAGGGCGACGGCGGCTACCTGCGCCGCGGCGGCTACCGCCAGCAGGAGCGCGGCTCCAACTACTGAGCCCCGCCCCGGATTCGGCCACGCCCCAGCGGCGGCCACGCCCCAGCGGCGGCCACGCCCCCCCCTCCCCCCCCCCCGCTACAATAAAGCAGCCGTTCGGCCTCACCGACCCCTCGCCGTGGGGAAAGGGGGGGGGGGGGGTTAATGAGTGACGATGAGGAGGGGCGAAGGGTTTAAGGGCCGCCCCGCGGGCAGCGGCGACCTTTGAGCGGCCGCCATGGGGCAGGAGCCCGGCGGCGGGGCCGCCGTGGGGCGCCCCACGGCGCCGGGAAAGCCCTTGGATTTTGGGGACGGGCGGGCGTTTCGGTTGAAGAGCGGGCGGGAGCTGGCGCGGGCGCTGCTGGTGCTGCGGCTCTGCGCCTTCCCCCCGCTGGTGCGGCACGCCGGCGCGGTGAGAAACCCCCCCGTCCCGCCCCACAGCCCTGCCCCACGGCGCCGTGGGGCGGCCGCCGAGCCTCCCCTCCTCCCCCCCCCCCCACCCAGATCCTGGCGGTTTCGCGGCGGGTCCTGGGAGCACGGCTGTGGGGCGGCCTGTTGCGGGCGACTTTCTACGGGCAGTTCGTGGGGGGCGAGACCCCCGACGAGGTGGTGGCGGCGGCGGGGCGGCTGCGCGCCGTGGGGCTGCGCCCCATGTTGGCCGTCCCCACCGAGGAAGACGTGGGGCAGGAGAAAGACGGGTATGTGGGGCGCAAAGGCGGGTCCGTGGGGAGCAACGGCGGGTCCGTGGGGGGCAAAGGCAGGTCCGTGGGGAGCAAAGGCGGGTCTGTGGGGTGCAAAGGTGGGTCCGTGGGGCGCAAAGGCGGGTCCGTGGGGTGCAAAGGTGGGTCCGTGGGGCGCAAAGGCGGGTCCGTGGGGCGCAAAGGCGGGTCCGTGGGGCGCAGGGATTTGGTGGGGGAGGGGCTTTAAGAACGCCGCCCGCCCCACTTCTTCCCCCCCCCCCCCCAATATATGTGGGTCAGGGAGGAGTGGTACGAGGCCAACTGTGGGGCGGCGCTGGAATGTGTGGGGCTGGCGGCGGCCACCGGCCCCCACCCCATGATGCAGGTGAAGGTGACGGCCCTGATGAGCGCCCGCCTCTGCGTGAGTTGGGGGCAGCCCCCTAAACAAAAGGGGGGGGGGTGGGGCGCGGTTATGGGGCTCTGACCCCACCAAGGGCGCCCCACATCCCGCCCCATAGGAGAAGGTGTCGCGGCGGTTGGCGGAGCCGGCGGCCGAGCTGACGCTCGAGAGGGGTGGCGGCGGTGATGGGGGGGGAGGTAAGGTTAGCCCCGCCCCCCCCGAATTTTTAGCCCCTCCCCTTGTTAAGCCCCACCCAAGACAAAAAAAAAACCCGCCTAAATTTGACGCGAAGTGGTCAAACGGGGCGAAACCGCCTCAAAAATCCCGCCGCAGGCCCCCGCCTTCCCCTGCCTGACGCCGGAGGAGAACCGGCACTTCGGGGTCGCGCTCCGGCGCTTGGAGGCGGTGGCCGGGGTGAGCCGCGGGGACGCGCGGCCGTGGGGCGGGCCGTGGGGCGGGCTGTGGGGCGGGCCGTGGGGCGGGGTGTGGGGCTCCGGGCCAACGCGGGCGCCCCCGCAGCACGCGGCCGGCCGCGGCGTGAGGGTGCTGGTGGACGCGGAGCAGAGCTACGTCAACCCGGCGCTGAGCTTGGCGACCTTGGCCTTGATGACGCGGCACAACCGGGGGTCGCCGTGGGTCTGGAACACCTACCAAGCCTACCTGCGGGTACGGCGGGGCGGGGCGGGGCTGGGGCGGGGCTGGGGCGGGGCTCAGCCGGACCCCGCCCCCCGGCAGGACGGGCGGAGGCGGCTGGCGGCGGACGCGGCGGCGGCGCGAGGGCGCGGCGCCTGCTTCGGGGCCAAACTGGTGCGCGGGGCGTACCTGGAGCTGGAGCGGCGGCGGGCGGCCCGGACGGGGGGCGCCGACCCCGTGCACTCCCACCTTGGACGACACCCATCGCAGGTGACCCCCCTGTAGAGGGGTAGGGGGTGCGTAGGGGGGGGTTTGGGGGCGCTCTGACCCCCCCCCCCCGCCCCCCGCGGCAGCTATGGGGAGTGCCTGGAGGTGGCCCTGGCGCTGGCGGCGCGGGAGGGCGAGGCCCGTGGGCGTCATGGTGGCCACCCACAACGAGGCGTCGGTGCTGCGCGCCGCCCGGAGGTGGGGGCGTCCCCCACACCCCCCCCCCCGCCCCCAGGTCTCCACCGGGGACCCCCAAAGCCCACCTGAGACCCCCCAAACCCCCCCTGACCCGCCCCAAGTGCCCCCAACCCCCCCCGACCTGCCCCAAATTCCCCTTAACCCGCAACAAATCACCCCCGACCCGCCCCAAATTCATCGTGACCCGCCCCAAATCCCCCCTGACCCGCCCCAAATCCCCCAACCCCCCCGACCCGCCCCAAATTCATCGTGACCCGCCCCAAATCCCCCCTGAACCCCCCAAATCCCCCCCTGACCCGCCCCAAATTCATCGTGACCCGCCCCAAATCCCCCCTGACCCGCCACCAAATCCCCCCTGACCCGCCCCAAATCCCCCCAACCCCCCCCGACCTGCCCCTAATTCCCCTTAACCCGCCCCAAATCCCCCCTGACCCCCCCAAATCCATCTTAACCCCACCCAAATCCCCCTAACCCGACCCAAATTCATCTTAACCCACCCCAAATCCCCCCTGACCTGCCCCAAATCCCCCTGACCCGCCCCAAATTCCCCTAACCCCCCCCAAATCCCCCCCTAACCTGCCCCAAATCCCCCTTAACCCCACCCCAAATCCCCTTAACCTGCCCCAAATCCCCCCCGAACCCCCCTAAGTCCCCCCGACCCCTCCAAATCCCCTAACCTGCCCCAAATCCCCCCTAACCTGCCCAAATCCCCCTGACATGCCCCAAATTCCCCCTGACCCCCCCAAAATCCCCCCTAACCTGCCCCAAATCCCCCTGACCCCCCCCAAATCCCCCCTGACCCCCCCTAAAACCCCGCTGACCCACCCCAAATCCCCCCTAACCCCCCCCAAATCCCCGCCTGACCTGCCCCAAATCCCCCCTAACCTGCCCCAAATCCCCCCTGACCCGCGCCAAATCCCCCCTGACCCCCTCAAATCCCCCTTAACCCCCCCAAATCCCCCCTAACCCGCCCCAAATCCCCCCTGACCCCCTCAAATCCCCCTTAACCCACCCGAAATCCCCCCCAACCCCCCCCCCAAATCCCCCGCTAGGATGGAGGAGTTGGGGATCCCCCGTCAAGGCGGCGGCGTCTGCTTCGGGCAGCTCTTGGGCATGTGCGACCACGTCTCGCTGGCGCTGGGTAGGGCGGCCCCCCCTGACCCCCCACCCCTGACCCCCCCCCACCCCGGACCCCCGCCGGGACCCCCGCCCTCGGGTGACGGGTCCGGGGGGCGCAGGGGAAGGGGGTTACGCCGTGTACAAGTCGGTGCCGTACGGGGCGGCGGAGGCGACGCTGCCCTACCTGGCGCGGCGGGCGCAGGAGAACCGGGGGGTGCTGGGGGGGGCCCGCCGGGAGCGGGGGCTGCTGGCCCAGGAGCTGCGGCGGCGCCTGCTGCGGCGGCCATGAGACCCCCCCCCCCCACACACACCCACCCACCCGCCCGAACGCGCGGCCGGACCCCCACGGAGCGCCCCGAAGCACCTCCGGAACCTGCCTGGAGCCCCCCCTAATCCTGCCCCAAAATCCTGGCCCAAACCCCCCACCCGACCCCCCCCCGGCACCCCAAACCCCCCATGAAACCCCCCGACCCCCCCCCAACACGCCCCAACCCCCCCCAGCACCCCACAACCCCCCCGACACCCCCCCAAATACCCCCCTGACACTCCCAACCCCCCAGAAGCCCCCCCGACACCCCCACCCCCCCAGACCCCCCAATACCCCCGACACCCCCAACCCCCCGACATCCCCCCGACACTCCCACCCCCCCAACCCCCCCGAGACCCCCCCCGACACCCCCACCCCCCCCCAGACCTCCCCCGACACCCCCTGACCCCCCAACCCCCCCAGACCCCCCAATAGCCCCCTGACGCCCCCAACCCCCCAGACCCCCCCGACACCCCCTGACACCCCCAACCCCCCCAGACCCCCCCGAGACCCCCAAATACCCCCCTGACACCCCCAACCACCCCAAATCCCCCAAATACCCACCCGACACCCCCAGCCCCCCCAGACCCCCCAAATCCCCCCGACACCCCCAAGCCCCCCCAGACCCCCCGACACCCCTGACACCCCCAACCCCCCCAGACCTCCCCAATACCCCCCCTGACGCCCCCAACCACCCAAATCCCCCCCTGACGCCCCCAAGCCCCCCAGACCCCCCAACACCTCCAAGCCCCCCCAGACCCCCCAAAATCCCCCCCTGACCCCCCCAAATCCCCCCGACCCGCCCCAATACCCCCGACACCCCCAACCCCCCAGACCTCCCCAATACCCCCCTGACGCCCCCAAATCCCCCGACCCGCCCCAATACCCCCGACACCCCAAGCCCCCCGAGACCCCCCAATAAACCTGCGGAGGCTCCACGCGCGGGCGCGGCTCTTGGGGGGCGCCGGTGCCTCAGGGCACAAAATGGCCGCCGGCGCCTCAGGGCACAAAATGGCGGCCGCCGCCCTCCCCCCGCCCCAAAATGGCGGGAAGGGGCGGGGGGCGGGGCTAAGCGGGAGGGGGCGGGGTTTGAGAGGAGATGTGGGGGGTTGGGGCGGGCTTTAAGGGGAGGGAGGGGTTTGAGGAGAGGTGGGCGGGTTTAAGGAAGGGGGCGTGGCTTGAGGGGTGGGGCGGGGACTAAGGG
>NC_087541.1:698039-718177 GCF_963921805.1 Phalacrocorax carbo | reverse complement strand
GTCTCCGCCCCGCCCGGCCCCGCCCCACTCCGCCCCGCCAGCCCCACCCCACAGCCCCGCCCCACATCGCCCCGCCCCACAGCGCCCCACAACACCCCACATCCCACACCCACTCCACCCCACACCCCACTCAGTGCCCCAGAGCCACCCCAACACAGGGCCTAACTGCCCCCTGTCTCCGCTCCCGCCCGGCCCTGCCCCATGGCCCCACCCCACAGCCCCGCCCCACATCGCCCCGCCCCACAGCGCCCCACAACACCCCACATCCCACCCCCCCACTCCACCCCACACCCCCCTCAGTGCCCCAGAGCCACCCCAACACGGGACCTAACCGCCCCCCGTCTCCGCCCCGCCTGGCCCCGCCCGGCCCCGCCCCCGGCCCCGCCCAGGCCTGCAGACGCTGCACCTGCTGACGCTCCAGGGCCGCTACGAGCTGCGGGTGGAGCTGGAGGACTTTGAGAACAACACGGCGGCCGCCACCTACGGGGCCTTCGCGCTCTCGCCCCGCGCCATCAGCGCCGAGGAGGACGGCTACACCCTCCACGTCGGCGCCTTCGTTGACGGCGGGGCCGGTGGGGGAGGGGCGGGGCGGGGGGGTGGGGCCGGGGGGGGAGGGATGGTAGGGGTTGGGGGGGTTGGGGGGGTTTGGTTGGGTTGAGGTTGGGTTGGTTGGGTTGGGTTGGGTTGGGTTGGGTTGGGGGGGTTGAGTTGGGTTGAGTTGGGGGGGTTGAGTTGGGTTGGGTTGGGTTGAGGTTGGGTTGGGTTGGGTTGGGTTGGGGGGTTGGGTTGGGGGGGTTGGGTTGGGTTGGGGGGGGTTGAGTGGGGTTGGGTTGGGGGGGTTGGGTTGGGGGGGTTGGGTTGGGTTGGGGGGGGTTGAGTGGGGTTGGGTTGGGGGGGTTGGGTTGGGTTGGGTTGGGTTGGTTGGGTTGGGTTGGGTTGAGTTGGGTTGAGTTGGGTTGGGGGGGTTGGGTTGGGTTGGGGGGGTTGGGTTGGGTTGGGTTGGGTTGGGGGGGGTTGAGTTGGGTTGGTTGGGTTGAGTTGGGTTGGGGGGTTGGGTTCGGGGGGTTGGGTTGGGTTGGGTTGGGTTGAGTTGGGTTGGGGGGTTGGGTTCGGGGGTTGGGTTGGGTTGGGTTGGGTTGAGTTGGGTTGGGGGGTTGGGTTGGGGGGGGTTGGGTTGGGTTGGGTTGAGTGGGGTTGGTTGGGGGGTTGGGTTGAGTTGGGTTGGGTTGGGGGGGGTTGAGTTGGGTTGGGTTGGGTTGAGTTGGGTTGGGGGGTTGGGTTGGGGGGTTGGGTTGGGTTGGGTTGGGTTGAGTTGGGTTGGGGGGGTTGGGTTGGGTTGGGGGGGTTGGGTTGGGTTGGGTTGGGTTGGGGGGGTTGAGTTGGGTTGGGTTGGGTTGAGTTGGGTTGGGGGTTGGGTTCGGGGGGTTGGGTTGGGTTGGGTTGGGTTGAGTTGGGTTGGGGGGTTGGGTTGGGGGGGGTTGGGTTGGGTTGGGTTGGGGGGTTGGGTTGGGGGGGTTGGGTTGGGTTGGGTTGAGTTGGGTTGGGGGGTTGGGTTGGGGGGGTTGGGTTGGGTTGGGGGGTTGGGTTGGGGGGGTTGGGTTGGGTTGGGTTGGGTTGGGGGGGTTGGGTTGGGTTGAGTTGGGGGGTTGGGTTGGGTTGGGGGTGATGGGTTGGGGGGTTGAGTTGGGTTGGGTTGGGTTGAGGTTGGGTTGGGTTGGGGGGGGTTGGGTTGGGTTGGGTTGGGTTGGGTTGGGTTGGGGGGGTTGGGTTGGGTGGGGGGTTGGGTTGGGGGGGTTGGGTTGAGGGGTTGGGTTGGGTGGGGGGTTGAGTTGGGTTGGGTTGGGTTGGGTTGGGGGGGTGATGGGTTGGGTGGGGGGGTTGGGTGGGGGTTGGGGGTCAATGTGGGGCACGGGGAAGGGGCCATCAAGCCAACGTCGGCCATGTTGGGGCGACGCCAGGCCAACGTCGGCCATGTTGGGGCGATGCCGGGCCAACGTCGGCCATGTTGGGGCGGACGCCAGGCCAACGTCGGCCATGTTGGGGCGACACCGGGCCAACGTCGGCCATGTTGGGGCGACGCCGGGCCAACGTCGGCCATGTTGGGGTGACGCCGGGCCAACGTCGGCCATGTTGGGGCGACGCCAGGCCAACGTCGGCCATGTTGGGTGACCTACAGGCCAATGTCGGCCATGTTGGGGCGACGCCAGACCAATGTCGGCCATGTTGGGGTGACACCAGGCCAACGTCGGCCATGTTGGGGCGATGCCGGGGCCAACGTCGGCCATGTTGGGGCGACGCCAGGCCAACGTCGGCCATGTTGGGGCGACACAGGGCCAACGTCGGCCATGTTGGGGCGACGCCGGGCCAACGTCGGCCATGTTGGGGCGACGCCAGGCCAACGTCGGCCATGTTGGGTGACTACAGGCCAACGTCGGCCATGTTGGGGCGACACAGGGCCAACGTCGGCCATGTTGGGGTGACGCCAGGCCAACGTCGGCCATGTTGGGGCGACGCCAGGCCAACGTCGGCCATGTTGGGTGACTACAGGCCAACGTCGGCCATGTTGGGGTGACGCCCGGGCCAACGTCGGCCATGTAAGGGGCGACACCAGGCCAACGTCGGCCATGTTGGGGCGACGCCAGGCCAACGTCGGCCATGTTGGGGCGACACCGGGCCAACGTCGGCCATGTTGGGGTGACGCCAGGCCAACGTCGGCCATGTTGGGGCGACACCGGGCCAACGTCGGCCATGTTGGGGCGACGCCAGCCCTGGCGGCCCCTGACGCCCCCGCCCCCTCCCCCCAGGTGACTCCCTGACCTATCACAACGGGCAGAAGTTCTCCACCTTCGACGGGACCAGGACCTGTACGTGCAGAACTGCGCCGCCCTCTCCTCGGGCGCCTGGTGGTTCAAGAGCTGCCACTTCTCCAACCTCAACGGCTTCTACCTGGGGGGCGCCCACCTCTCCTACGCCAACGGCATCAACTGGGCCCAGTGGAAGGGCTTCTACTACTCCCTCAAGAAGAGCGAGATGAAGATCCGGCGGCTCTGAGGGAGGCCCCGCCCCTCCCCCGCCGCCACGCTCATGGCCCCTCCCCCGCAGCCGCTATTAAACCCGACCACCCACCCCCCCCACACACTTTGATTGGCCAACGGCTGCGTGGGTTGATGGTCAATTTGGGCGTCTTCCAGTTGGGTTGGGTTGGGTTGGGTTGGGTTGGGTGGGGGAGGGGTTGGGTGGGGGATGGGTTGGGTGGGTGGGGGGGTGGGTTTGGGTTGAGTTGGGTGGGGGGTGGGTGGGGTTGGGTGGGGGAGGGGTTGGGTGGGGTTGGGTTGGGTGGGGGAGGGGTTGCGTTGGGGGGGGAGGGGTTGCGTTGGGTGGGGGGAGGGGGTTGGGTGGGGATGGGTTGCGTTGGGTGGGGGAGGGGGTTGGGTGGGGGTCGGAGATGGGTGGGGTGGGGGATGGGCTGCGTTAGGGATGGGTTGGGAGGGGGATGGGCGGGCTTGGGCGGGGGTTGGGTGGTCCCACCCCCTACCTTGAGCCCTTGCCGGGGTGGGGGGGGCGGGGGGGGCCCGGCCGCTCGGGGGAGGGGGACCCAGCCGTCTGTCTGTCCGTCCGTCCTGGCCGTCGGCCCGGGGTTGAGGTCAGGGTTGGAGCCGGGCCCGATCCTGGCGCGAGAAGGGGCCGAGCACGGGGGGGGGGGGGAGGGTTGGGGGGGGGGGGAAGGCGGGGGGGGGCTGGGGGGGTGGGGGTGGGGCTCCGCGCCTGCGACGGGGCTCTGAGTGGGCAACGGTTTGCGCTACAAGTGGGGGCCCCCCCTCCCCCCCCCCCGCGGCCCGCCCCCGCCCACCCCTTTCACTCCGTGCGGGGGAGGGGGGGTCAGCGCCCTCCCCCAAAGCACCCCCCCAGAGCTCCCCTCCCCCCCCCGCGCACCCCCGAAACCCCCCTCGCCCCTCCCCCTCCCCACGCCCCTCCCCGCCGCATCCCTCCCCCCCGATCGCCCCTCCCCCCCCCGTCCCTCCGTCCCTCCGTCCCTCGCTCCATCCCTCCTCCGTCCCCCCGCCCCGACCCCCCCGCCCCTCCCCCCTTCCCCCCCAAAACAAGGCGAGCCGCCCCTCCCCCACCCGCGGCAGCCCCACGCGGGAACCGCCCCCGGCGCCGCTGCAGGTAAAGACCCCCCCCCCCGCCCCCCCCCCCACCCCCCCCGAGCCGCCGCCCATCCCCCCACGGACCCCCACCCCCACCCCCGGACCCCCCCACCCCTCCCCCCCCCGACCCACAGGTGGGGGGATGGGAACCGCTATGGGTGGGGGGGGTGTCGGGGGGGGGGAGGGGGGGATATGGGGAGGGTTGGGAGGGGGGAGGGGGGGAGGGGGGGTCCAGGACCCCTCTCCGTGGCTCCCCCTCCCCCCCCCCACTCACCCCGCGCCCCTCCCCCCCTCCCCACAGCCCCCCCCTCCCCTCCCCCCCACCATGGCGGAGACCCCCAGGACGGCTGAGAACGACCCCCCCGGCGCCGACGCCCCCCCCGGGACCCCCGCGGGACCCCCAGCCCCCCCTCCCCCACCCCCCAACCCCCCCCCCCGAACCCCCCAGCCCCACGGCTGCCCCCCAGGAACCCCCCTGGACCCCCCCGGCCCCATAGCCCCCCCCCCCGGATCCCCCCCTCTGCCCCCCAGCCCCCCAGCAGCCCCCCAACAACTCCCCAGACCCCCCCCGACCCCCAGAGCCCCCCAAGTACCCCCAGCCCCCCCCCACACCCCCGGCAGCCCCCCAGGACCCCCAGGGTCCCCCATCGCCCCCCGCCGCCCCCCAGGACCCCCCCCAGCCCCCCACCGACCCCGAACGACCCCCCCGCCGCCCCCCCGGACCCCCCCAGCCCCCCCCCCGACCCCAAACGACCCCCCCGCCGCCACCCCGGACCCCCCCAGCCCCCCCCCCGACCCCAAACGACCCCCCCGCCGCCCCCCAGGACCCCCAAGTCTCCCCCCACCCCCCTCGCAGCCCCCCAACTACCCCCCAGGACCCCCCCCAGCCCCCCAACCCCCCCCCAGGACCCCGCATCCCCCGCCCCGCCCCCTCGGCACCCCCCCGCCCCCCCACCCCTCCCCCCGCCGGCCCCCGCCCCTCCCCCAAGGCGGGCCCCGCCCCCCCGCCGGTGACGGTGTCGCTCGAGGGGGGTCCCCGCGGGCCCGGGGGGGGGGCTGTGGGGGAGGGGCCGCCCCCGGGGGGGTCCGTGGGGGGGCGAAACCCCCCAGCTACGTCCTGCTGGCGGCGCTGGCCTGTTTCTGCCCCGCGTGGCCCATCAACATCGTGGCCTTCGCCTACGCCCTGATGGTGAGGGGCGGGGCCGGGGGCGGGGCCTGGGGTGGGTGGGGCCGGGGTGGGGCGGGGCCTGGGGTGGGTGGGGCCTGGGGTGGGGCGGGTCTGGGGTGGGGGCGGGGCATGGGGCGTGGGCGGGGCATGGGGGCGGGGCGGGGTCCGTGGGGTGAAATGTGGGGGGCTGTGGGGCGCGCGGCAGGGGCTACGGGCTGTGCAGGGGGCTGGGGGGGAGGGGGTGGGGTAATGGGTGGCAGTGTGGGGCGGTGTAGTGCGCTCTGGGGCAGCCGCGGGTGGGCGTGGGGCAGCCGCGGGGCGGTGTGGGGCAGCCGTGGGGCGCTGTGGGGCAGCCGTGGGGCGCTGTGGGTCCGGCAGTCCCGGCACAGCCTCCAGCGGGGGGACGCGGACGCCGCCGGGGGGCGGGGTGGGGCAGCCGTGGGGCGGTGTGGGGCAGTAGTGGGGCAGCCGTGGGGCAGCCGCGGGGCGGTGTGGGGCGCTGTGGGGCAGCCGTGGGGCGCTGTGGGTCCGGCAGTCCCGGCACAGCCTCCAGCGGGGGGACGTGGACGCCACCGGGGGGCGGTGTGGGGCACTGTGGGGCAGCCGTGGGGCGGTGTGGGGCAGCGATGGGGCGCTGTCGGGCGCTGTGGGGCAGCCGTGGGGCGCTGTGGGTCCGGCAGTCCCGGCACAGCCTCCAGCGGGGGGACGCGGACGCTGCCGGGGGGCGGTGTGGGGCAGCCGTGGGGCGGTGTGGGGCAGCCGTGGGGCGGTGTGGGGCGGTGTGGGGCAGCCGCGGGGCGGTGTGGGGCGCTGTGGGGCAGCCGTGGGGCGCTGTGGGTCCGGCAGTCCCGGCACAGCCTCCAGCGGGGGGACGCGGACGCCGCCAGGGGGCGGTGTGGGGCAGCCGTGGGGCGGTGTGGGGCAGCCGTGGGGCGCTGTGGGGCACTGTGGGGCAGCCGTGGGGCGCTGTGGGTCCAGCAGTCGCGGCACAGCCTCCAGCGGGGGGACGCGGACGCCGCCGGGGGGCGGGGTGGGGCAGCCGTGGGGCGGTGTGGGGCAGCCGCGGGGCGGTGTGGGGCGGTGTGGGGCAGCCGTGGGGCGCTGTGGGTCCGGCAGTCCCGGCACAGCCTCCAGCGGGGGACGCGGACGCCGCCGTGGGACGGTGTGGGGCAGCCGTGGGGCGCTGTGGGTCCGGCAGTCCCGGCACAGCCTCCAGCGGGGGGACGCGGACGCTGCCGGGGGGCGGTGTGGGGCAGCCGTGGGCGGTGTGGGGCAGCCGTGGGGCGGTGTGGGGCGGTGTGGGGCAGCCGCGGGGCGGTGTGGGGCGCTGTGGGGCAGCCGTGGGGCGCTGTGGGTCCGGCAGTCCCGGCACAGCCTCCAGCGGGGGGACGCGGACGCCGCCAGGGGGCGGTGTGGGGCAGCCGTGGGGCGGTGTGGGGCAGCCGTGGGGCGCTGTGGGGCACTGTGGGGCAGCCGTGGGGCGCTGTGGGTCCGGCAGTCCCGGCACAGCCTCCAGCGGGGGGACGCGGACGCCGCCGGGGGGGCGGGGTGGGGCAGCCGTGGGGCGGTGTGGGGCAGCCGCGGGGCGGTGTGGGGCGCTGTGGGGCAGCCGTGGGGCGCTGTGGGTCCGGCAGTCCCGGCACAGCCTCCAGCGGGGGGACGCGGACGCCGCCGGGGGGCGGGGTGGGGCAGCCAGGGGGCAGTGTGGGGCAGCCGTGGGGCGGTGTGGGGCGCTGTGGGGCAGCCGTGGGGCGCTGTGGGTCCGGCAGTCCCGGCACAGCCTCCAGCGGGGGGGACGCGGACGCCGCGCGCCGCCTGGGCCGGGTCGCGAAGCTGCTGGCGGGGGCGGCGCTGGGGGGCGGGGCGCTGCTCGTCGCCGCCTCCTGCGTCATCAACTTCGGGGGTAAGTGACGACCCCTCCCCCCCCCGCCCCTCCCCCACCCCCCTCCCCCCCACCCGCGCCCCAGAGCCCCTCCCCCCCCCGAACACCCCCCAAAAAAAACCCCCCAAAACTCCCCGTGGGATTCCACCCCTCCCCCCCCCGGGACCCCCCCAACCCCCCCCCATGGGACCCCCAACCCCCCCCCCATGGGACCCCCCAAATCCCCCCATGGGACCCCCAACCCCCCCCCATGGGACCCCCCAAATCCCCCCATGGGACCCCCAAATCCCACCATGGGACCCCCAACCCCCCCCCATGGGACCCCCCAAATCCCCCCATGGGACCCCCCAAATCCCACCATGGGACCCCCAACCCCCCCCCATGGGACCCCCCAAATCCCCCCATGGGACCCCCAACCCCCCCCCCGGGACCCCCCCAAATCCCCCCATGGGACCCCCAACCCCCCCCCATGGGACCCCCCCAAATCCCCCCATGGGACCCCCAAATCCCCCCCAAATCCCCCCCATATCCCCCCATGGGACCCCCAACCCCCCCCCCCGGGACCCCCCCAAATCCCCCCATGGGACCCCCAACCCCCCCCCCATGGGACCCCCCCAAATCCCCCCATGGGACCCCCAACCCCCCCCCCATGGGACCCCCCCCAAATCCCCCCATGGGACCCCCAAATCCCCCCCAAATCCCCCCCATGGGAACCCCAACCCCCCCCCATAGGACCCCCCAAATCCCCCCATGGGACCCCAACCCCCCCTCCGGGGGCCCCCCCCCACTGACCCCTCCCCCCCCCAGTGTTTCAGTGACGACCCCCCCCCGCCGTCCGTCTGTCCTGGATCGGGGGGGGGCCCCCACGTCCGTCTGCACCCCCAAAACCGGGGGTTCCCCCCCCCTTGGAAATTGGGGGGGGGGGCTCCCCCCCCCCGGGGTGTCGCCCCCCCCCATCCGTCCGTCTGTCCTGAACTGGGGGGGGGGGGGGGCGCCCCCCGCCTGGAGCCCCCCCCCATCATTTTGGGGGCCCCCCCTTCGTCTGTCTGTCCTGAAGGGGGGGGGGCCCCCCCAGACCTTCCCGAGCCCCCCCCCCTAAAATTGGGGTGGGGGGGCCCCCCCTTGGCTGTGTGACCCCCCCCCTTTACAGCCCCCCCCCCACTGTTACAGCCCATTTGGGGGGGGGGCCCCGCCTCGTTTTGGGGGGGTCCCAACGCCTTTGGGGGGGGCCCCAACGGCTTGGGGGGGGGCCCAACGCCTTGGGGGGGGCCCCAACGGCTTGGGGGGGGCCCAACGCCTTGGGGGGGGGGCCCCAGCCTCATTTTGGGGTGGAACCCCCCAATTTGGGGGGGTCCCACCCCCCCTTTTTTGCACGTTTTTGGGGGGGGGGGGGCCTGTCGCACGCCAGGTCTTTCCGAAATGGGGGGGGGGGGGAGGGTTTGGGGGGGGGGGTTTGGGGTCGCCCAGGTTTTGGGGAGCCCTGAGGGGTTTGGGGGGGGCCCCGGGGGGGTTTTGGGGGGGGGGTTTGGGGGGGGGGGGCGCGGGGGGGGGCGTTTGTATCGGCGCATGGTAATAAAGGCTGCTGCATGGAGAGGTGTGGAGCCCCCCCCCGTATTTTGGGGACCCCCCCCCAGCACCCCAAGGAGCCACCAGACGTTGGGGGGGGGCACAGACCCCCCCAGACCCCCCCCATTTTGGGGCACCCCACCCCCCTCCCCCCCCCAATTTCAGGCCACCCCCTCCCCCAACACCTGCGCCCCCCCCCCCCTATTTTTTAAGGGGGGTGACCCCAGCCCCCCCATCCCCCCCATTCCCCCCATTTTGGGGTACCCCAGCCCCCCCCAGCCCCCCCCCAATTTGTGTCCCCCCCCAGTCCTCCCATTTTGGGGCACCCCACACCCCTCCCCCCCCCCCAATTTCAGGCCACCCCCTCTCCCAACACCTGCGCCCCCCCCCCCATTTTTTAACGGGGGGGGACCCCATCCCCCCCAGCCCCCCCATTTTGGGGTACCCCAGCCCCCCCCAGCCCCCCCCCAATTGGGGGACCCCCCCCAGCCCCCCCCTCCCCTCCCCCCCCAGCAGTGAGACGCGGGGGATGGGCGGCAGCGGGGGCTGTGGGGGAGGGGTGGGTGTTTATTGGGGGGTCTGGGGGGCCCGGGGGGGCCCGGGGGGGTCCGGGGGGTCCCGGGGGGGCCCGGGGGGGTCCGGGGGGGCCCCTCAGCGGCTTTTGGGGCGCTCGGCGGCGTCGAGGGCGGCCAGGCGCCGGGCGGCCCCCCCCAGCTGCAGCAGGTTGAGCCCCCCCTTGAGGGCGGCCAGGGGGGCCCCGAGCCAGAGCCCCACGCGGAAGAGCCCCGGCCCCCCCGGCACCACTGCGGGGGGGGGGGGGGGGGGCGTCAGGACCCCCCCGGGGGCGCCCAGTATCACCCAGTGCCCCCCCAGTGCCCCCCCAGTATCACCCAGTGCCCCCCCAGCGCCCCCCAGTATCACCCAGTGCACCCCCAGTATCACCCAGTGCCCCCCCAGCCCCCCCAGTGCCCCCCCAGTATCACCCAGAGCCCCCCAGTGCCCCCCCAGCACCCCCCAGTATCACCCAGTGCCCCCCCAGTGCCCCCCCAGCGCCCCGCAGAATCAGTCAGCGCCCCCCCAGTGCCCCCCAGTATCACCCAGTGCCATGCCAGTATCACCCAGTGCCCCTCCAGTACCCCGCAGTGCCCCCAAGTATCACCCAGTGCACCCCCAGTGCCCCCCAGAGCCCCCCCCAGTATCACCCAGTGCCCCCCCAGTGCCCCCCAGTATCACCCAGTGCCCCCCCAGTGCCCCCCAGCGCCCCCCAGTGACCCCCCAGTATCACCCAGTGCCCCCCAGAGCCCCCCAGTGCCCCCCCAGTATCACCCAGTGCCCCCTCAGCGCCCCCCGGTATCACCCAGCACCCCCCAGTGCCCCCCCAGTATCACCCAGCGCCCCCCCAGTATCACCCAGTGCCCCTCCAGTAACACCCAGTGCCCCCCCAGTGCCCCCTCAGAGCCCCCCAGTATCACCCAGTGCCCCCTCAGAGCCCCCCAGTATCACCCGGTGCCCCCCAGAGCCCCCCAGCTCCCCCCCAGTGCCCCCCAGTGCCCCCCAGCGCCCCCCCAGCACCCCCCAGCGCCCCCCAGCGCCCCCCCAGTGCCCCCCAGTGCCCCCCAGTGCCCCCAGTGCCCCCCCAGAATCACCCGGTGCCCCCCAGTGCCCCCCAGCTCCCCCCCAGCACCCCCCAGCGCCCCCCCAGTGCCCCCCAGTGCCCCCCAGTGCCCCCCCAGCACCCCCCAGCGCCCCCCCGCGCCCCCCCAGTGCCCCCAGTGCCCCCCCTCACCGGGCGGCCCCTCCCCGAAGCGCAGCAGGTAGAGGCAGCAGTAAAAGCCCTCGTTGCCGGCGCAGAGCAGGAACAGGAGGGGCTGGGGGGGAGGGGCGGGTCAGAGGGGCGGGGCAGCCACGCCCCTGCCCCTCCCCCACCCCGCCCCTCCCCCCCCCGACTCACCCTGGAGCCGTAGTAGAGCCGCAGGAGGGGGTGCACCTCCCCCCCCACCGCCTTGTGGCTCTGCCCCCCCTGCAGGGTGGTGCTGCCCGGGGGGGCGGGGCGGCGTGAGGCCACGCCCACCCCGGCCCCGCCCCCACCGCGCCCCGCCCCGCCCGCCCCCTCCCCTGCCCCCCTCGCTGCAACCCCAAAACGGCCCCCCCCGGATACGCCCCGCCGGCCACGCCCACCGCCGGCCCCGCCCCCACTAGGCCCCGCCCACCACTAGGCTCCGCCCCACCTAGGCACCGCCCACCACCACTAGGCCACGCCCCCGTGTCAGACCCCCCCACCCGGGGACACGCCCCTGTGACCCCCACCCAGGCCGCATGCCACGCCCCCAGGTTGCCGCCACGCCCACCGGCCCCACCCCTCGATCGAGCCACGCCCACCCCGGGCCCCACCCCCAACCTCAGACCCCCCCACCCCATAGAGCACATGCTCCACCCCCACAGGCCCCGCCCCCTCCCTCAGCCCCCGCCCCCTTCCCACAAAGCCCCACCCTGGCCCCGCCTTCCAGCCGGCCCCGCCCCTCTCTCAGGCCCCGCCCCCAGGCCACACCCTCCAGCCTTTCCCTATAGGGACACCCCAGGGTCCCCCCGCCTCAACCCCTCCCAGCCCCGCCCCCAAGCCCCACCCCTCCCTCAGCCCCACCCCTCCTCAAACCCCACCCCAGACCCCGCCCCCAGAGACCACGCCCCCCGAGACCACGCCCCCACTCCCTTAAAGCAACCCCTCACCCCCAAGGGTGCCGGCCCTCCCCCCGAGTCCCTGCACCCTCCCAGCGCCCCGCCCCGGCAGGCCCCGCCCCGGCAGGCCCCGCCCCGGCAGGCCCCGCCCACCAGTGCATGTGCAGCCAATGGCTGGCCACGTCCAGGGCCATGCTGAGCTGGAAGAGGGGCGCGGCCGCCGGGTACAGCAGGGCCAGGTTCACCAGCAGGCACATGGTGGAGAGCCGGTCGGTCAGCATGTCCAACATGGCGCCCAGCCGCGAGCCTGGGGGCGGGGCCAGCCTCAGACACGCCCACGGGGGGCGGGGACCCGCCCTATGGGGCAGGGACCCACAGGTATGGGGCAAGACCTGCTATGGAGCAAGACTCGCTATGGGGCAGGGACCCCCCCCCCGAGGATGTCTTTAGGTGGGTGTGGCCAGCCCCGCCCCTCCATGGGGCAGACCCCCAACGAAGCCCCGCCCCCTCCCCCCAAGCCCCACCCCTTAGTGCCTCAGCCCTCTCTCCTGTCCCCCACCCCCTGAGGCCCCGCCCCGGGCCCCGCCCACCCCGAGGCCCCGGCCCCGCCCACCCCGGGCCACGCCCACCCCTAGGCCCCGCCCCCTCCCCCCTAACCGCACCCCTTAACCACCTTATACCTCGCTCCCACCCCATGTGCTCCCGGCCCCCACCCCCCTGAGCCCCCGCCCCTGGCCCCGCCCCCTCCCCGCCCACCCCGAGGCCCCGCCCCCTCCCCCCTAACCCCACCCCTTACTGCCTTATACCTCGCTCCCGCCCCATGTGGCCCCGCTCCCGGCCCCCACCCCCCCGAGGCCCCGCCCCCCAGGCCCCGCCCCCCCGCCCCCGCCCCCCCAGGCCCCGCCCCCCCAGGCCCCGCCCACCCTGCCCCAGCAGCCGCGCCAGGTGCCCGTCGAGGGCGTCGAGGAGCCCGCTCAGCCCGTAGCAGGCGGCCGCCGGCCCCGGCTCCCGCGGCATCAGGTAGAAGGCGGCGGCCGCCAGCGCCAGGCGGGCGTAACCTGGGCGGGGCGGGGCGGGGTCAGCGCCCGGCCACGCCCCAGGGCCCACCCCCACCCCACCCCCCCCCGAGAGCGGCCCAGAGCCATTCCCAGTATGGCCCAGTGTCCCCCCGCTACACCCCGAACCCACCCCTCACCTTCCCCAGTGCCCCCCCAGTAGCCCCCAGCCCCCCATCAGTTGCCCCCAGCGTCCCCCCCATTGGCTCCCAGCGCCCCCTAGTATCACCCAGTTCCCCCCGTAGCGCCCCCCATCACCCCCCAGCGCCCCCCCAGCCGCCCCCAGCGCCCCCCCATCAGCTCCCAGAGCCCCCCACACCCCCCCCATCACCCCCCAGCGCCTCCCCACCACCCCTCAGCCGCTCCCAGCGCCCCCCAGCATCTCCCAGCGCCCCCCCATCACCCCCCAGCCGCTCCCAGCGCCCCCCAGCATCTCCCAGCGCCCCCCCATCACCCCCCAGCCGCTCCCAGCGCCCCCCAGCCGCTCCCAGAGCCCCCCATCTCCCCCCAGCCGCTCCCAGCGCCCCCCCATCACCCCCCAGCCGCTCCCAGCGCCCCCCAGCATCTCCCAGCGCCCCCCCATCACCCCCCAGCCGCTCCCAGCGCCCCCCAGCATCTCCCAGCGCCCCCCCATCACCCCCCAGCCGCTCCCAGCGCCCCCCAGCCGCTCCCAGAGCCCCCCATCTCCCCCCAGCCGCTCCCAGCGCCCCCCCATCACCCCCCAGTCGCTCCCAGCGCCCCCCAGCATCTCCCAGCGCCCCCCCATCACCCCCCAGCCGCTCCCAGCGCCCCCCAGCATCTCCCAGCGCCCCCCCATCACCCCCCAGCCGCTCCCAGCGCCCCCCAGCCGCTCCCAGCGCCCCCCATCACCCCCCAGCCGCTCCCAGCGCCCCCCAGCATCTCCCAGCGCCCCCCCATCACCCCCCAGTCGCTCCCAGCGCCCCCCATCACCCCCCAGCCGCTCCCAGCGCCCCCCATCACCCCCCAGCCGCTCCCAGCGCCCCCCAGCATCTCCCAGCACCCCCCCATCACCCCCCAGCCGCTCCCAGCGCCCCCCATCACCCCCCAGCCGCTCCCAGCGCCCCCCATCACCCCCCAGCGCCCCCCCATCACCCCCCAGCCGCTCCCAGCGCCCCCCCATCACCCCCCAGCCGCTCCCAGCGCCCCCCAGCCGCTCCCAGCGCCCCCCATCACCCCCCAGCCGCTCCCAGCGCCCCCCAGCATCTCCCAGCGCCCCCCATCACCCCCCAGCATCTCCCAGCGCCCCCCATCACCCCCCAGCCGCTCCCAGCGCCCCCCAGTCGCTCCCAGCGCCCCCCCAGCGCCCCCCAGCATCTCCCAGCGCCCCCCATCACCCCCCAGCCGCTCCCAGCGCCCCCCAGCATCTCCCAGCGCCCCCCATCACCCCCCAGCCGCTCCCAGCGCCCCCCCATCACCCCCCAGCCGCTCCCAGCGCCCCCCAGCCGCTCCCAGCGCCCCCCATCCCCCCCCAGCCGCTCCCAGCGCCCCCCAGCATCTCCCAGCGCCCCCCATCACCCCCCAGTCGCTCCCAGCGCCCCCCATCACCCCCCAGCCGCTCCCAGCGCCCCCCAGCATCTCCCAGCGCCCCCCATCACCCCCCAGCCGCTCCCAGCGCCCCCCAGCATCTCCCAGCGCCCCCCAGCATCTCCCAGCGCCCCCCATCACCCCCCAGCCGCTCCCAGCGCCCCCCAGCATCTCCCAGCGCCCCCCATCACCCCCCAGTCGCTCCCAGCGCCCCCCCATCACCCCCCAGTCGCTCCCAGCGCCCCCCAGTCGCTCCCAGCGCCCCCCCAGCGCCCCCCAGCATCTCCCAGCGCCCCCCATCTCCCCTCAGCCGCTCCCAGCGCCCCCCAGTCGCTCCCAGCGCCCCCCATCACCCCCCAGTCGCTCCCAGCGCCCCCCAGCATCTCCCAGCGCCCCCCATCACCCCCCAGCCGCTCCCAGCGCCCCCCAGTCGCTCCCAGCGCCCCCCAGCATCTCCCAGCGCCCCCCATCACCCCCCAGCCGCTCCCAGCGCCCCCCAGCATCTCCCAGCGCCCCCCATCACCCCCCAGCCGCTCCCAGCGCCCCCCAGTCGCTCCCAGCGCCCCCCAGCATCTCCCAGCGCCCCCCATCACCCCCCAGCCGCTCCCAGCGCCCCCCAGCCGCTCCCAGCGCCCCCCAGCATCTCCCAGCGCCCCCCATCACCCCCCAGCCGCTCCCAGCGCCCCCCAGTCGCTCCCAGCGCCCCCCAGCATCTCCCAGCGCCCCCCAGCATCTCCTAGCGCCCCCCATCACCCCCCAGCCGCTCCCAGCGCCCCCCATCACCCCCCAGCCGCTCCCAGCGCCCCCCCAGTCGCTCCCAGCGCCCCCCCAGTCGCTCCCCAGCCGCTCCCAGCGCCCCCCCAGTCGCTCCCCAGCCGCTCCCATCTCCCCCCAGTCGCTCCCAGCGCCCCCCACCGATGAGGTTGGGGACGAAGAGAAACACGTTCTCGCCCCCCGCCATCGCCGGGACCCGCCGCGGCGCCTTTAAGACGGGCCGGTACCACGTGACACAGGAAGCGGCGTCCCGCCCCGCCCCGCGCATGCGCGTCACCCACCCTCCCCCCCCCCACCGCCGCGCGCGCCCAATCAGCGCCGCCCCCCTCCCTTAACTGGCGGCTCCCTCGGCCAATCGCGCGTCGCGGCGGCCGCGGGGCCCTTTAATTAATCATTAATCGAATTAATAATTAAGGATGAATGAAATTAATGGTTAATGAGGGGGCCCCGCCCCGCCCCCGCCCGATAATGACCTCGTTAATGACCCGCTTCCCGCGCCTTTCCCCACCCCCACCCCCCCGGCACCACCTGGGGGGGGACCCCAAAGGTGAGGGGGAGGGGCCAGGGCACCCCAAGGGTGGGGCAGCCCCACCCCCACCCCCACCCCCACCCCTCCCCCAGTGAGGGGTCGGGAAGGAAACGGCCCAAATCTACCCCCAACCCCCCCAAATCCCCACGGGGAACCCCGAAAACTGCCCGAATCCACCAAAATTCCCACCGTGGGGGGGCCTTGAAACTCCCAAAAGCCCCTTTGGGGAGCCCCGAAACCCCCAATATCCCCCCAGGGGAACCCCCAAATCTACCCAAATTCCCACAGGGGACCCCAAAACCCCCAAAATCCTCATCGGGGAGCCCTGAAACCTCCAAAATTCCTCTTGGGGGAGCCCTGAAACCCCCAAAATCCTCCCTGGGGAGCCCCAAAACCCCCAATATCCCCCCAGGGGAACCCCCAAACTACCCAAATTCCCACAGGGGACCCCAAAACCCCCCAAAATCCTCATCGGGGAGCCCTGAAACCCCCAAAATTCCTCTTGGGGGAGCCCCGAAACCCCCAAAATCCTCCCTGGGGAGCCCCGAAACCCCCAATATCCCCACGGGGGAACCCCCAAATCTACCCGAATTCCCACAGGGGGCCCCAAAACCCCCCAGAATCCTCTTTGGGGAGCCCCAAAACCCCACAATTCCCACGGGGGACCCTAAAATCCCTAGGATCCCCCACGGGGAGCCCCAAAAGCCACAAGAGACACATGGAGGAGCCCCCAAATCGCCCACAGGGGAGCCCTGAAACCACCAAAACCCGCTCTGGGGAGCCCCGAAACCCCCACAGTTCCCCTCGGGGGAGCCCCAAAACCACCAAATTCCCCACGGGGGAACCCCCAAAACTACCCAAACCCCCACAGGGCACCCCAAAACCCCCAAGAGCCCCACCAGGGGAGCCCTGAAACCCCCCAAATCCCACGGGGGGAACCCCAAAACCCCCCAAACCCTCACAGGGAGCCCCCAAAACCTCCACAATTCCCCTTTGAAAGCCGCCAACCCCCCCCCAAGAACCCCCAAACCACCCCTATGTCACGGCCAGACGCCCCGAGTCCCCCAAAATGCACCCGCGTCCCCGCCTTGGGGGGGTTTTGGGGCGCCGAGGGTCTCCCGGGGGTCCCCGCCAGGTCCCCACATCCTCATTTGGTCTTGGTTGGGTCCCTGTTGGGTGCCCGTTGGGTCTGTTGGGTCCCCATTGGGTCCCCAATGTGTTTGTTGGGTGCTGTTGGGTCCCCACGTCCCATCAGGACCCCGTTGGGTCCCCGTTGGGTCCCTCATGTCCCATCAAGGCCCCGTTGGGTCCCCGTTGGGTCCCCATTGGGTCCCTCATGTCCCATCAAGGCCCCGTTGGGTCCCCGTTGGGTCCCTCATGTCCCATCAAGGCCCCGTTGGGTCCCTGTTGGGTCTCTCATGTCCCATCGAGGCCCCGTTGGGTCCCCGTTGGGTCCCTCATGTCCCATCGAGGCCCCGTTGGGTCCCCGTTGGGTCCCTCATGTCCCATCAAGGCCCCGTTGGGTCCCCGTTGGGTCCCCATTGGGTCCCTCATGTCCCATCAAGGCCCCGTTGGGTCCCCGTTGGGTCCCCATTGGGTCCCCACGTCCCATCAAGGCCCCGTTGGGTCCCTCATGTCCCATCAAGGCCCCGTTGGGTCCCCGTTGGGTCCCCATTGGGTCCCCACGTCCCATCGAGGCCCCGTTGGGTCCCCGTTGGGTCCCTGTTGGGTCCCCACGTCCCATCGAGGCCCCGTTGGGTCCCTGTTGGGTCCCTCATGTCCCATCAAGGCCCCGTTGGGTCCCCGTTGGGTCCCCATTGGGTCCCTCATGTCCCATCAAGGCCCCGTTGGGTCCCCGTTGGGTCCCCATTGGGTCCCCACGTCCCATCGAGGCCCCGTTGGGTCCCCGTTGGGTCCCTGTTGGGTCCCCACGTCCCATCGAGGCCCCGTTGGGTCCCCGTTGGGTCCCCACGTCCCATCAAGGCCCCGTTGGGTCCCCACGTCCCATCAAGGCCCCGTTGGGTCCCCGTTGGGTCCCCGTTGGGTCCCTCATGTCCCATCAAGGGCCCGTTGGGTCCCCGTTGGGTCCCCGTTGGGTCCCTCATGTCCCATCAAGGCCCCGTTGGGTCCCCGTTGGGTCCCCGTTGGGTCCCTCATGTCCCATCAAGGCCACGTTGGGTCCCCGTTGGGTCCCAGTTGGGTCCCCACGTCCCATCAAGGCCCCGTTGGGTCCCCGTTGGGTCCCCGTTGGGTCCCTCATGTCCCATCAAGGCCCCGTTGGGTCCCCGTTGGGTCCCTCATGTCCCATCAAGGCCCCGTTGGGTCCCTGTTGGGTCCCCACGTCCCATCAAGGCCCCGTTGGGTCCCCGTTGGGTCCCTGTTGGGTCCCTCATGTCCCATCAAGGCCCCGTTGGGTCCCCGTTGGGTCCCCGTTGGGTCCCCACGTCCCATCAAGGCCCCGTTGGGTCCCCGTTGGGTCCCTGTTGGGTCCCTCATGTCCCATCAAGGCCCCGTTGGGTCCCCGTTGGGTCCCTGTTGGGTCCCTCATGTCCCATCAAGGCCCCGTTGGGTCCCCGTTGGGTCCCTGTTGGGTCCCTCATGTCCCATCAAGGCCCCGTTGGGTCCCCGTTGGGTCCCCGTTGGGTCCCCACGTCCCATCAAGGCCCCGTTGGGTCCCCGCCCCACCCGGCAGAGCCACACCCACCCCACACGGGCGTGTCCCGGCACCCGAGAGGGGGCGGTGCCATGGGGGGGGGGGATGGGTCTGGTGGGTCTCGCTGTGACCCCAAGCATAGGGTGCCCCATCCCCCATTGGGTGCCCCATCCCCCATTGGTGTCCCCCCCATTGGTGCCCCCCCATTGGGTGACCCCGCCCATTTAGCGACCCCCCCCCCAATGACCCCCCCAACCCCCCCCCAATAACCTAAAAAATGGCGATTTTGGGTTTTTTTAAATACCGTATTTAACATAAAATAATTAAAACAAAGAAAAGAGCAAAAAAACCCCCCCCAAAACCCAAAGAAATAAAATTGACGCGACAAAACCCCCCCGAAACGATCGAAAATGGACCCAAAAATCCGCCCCCCCCCCCCCACCCCCCCGTGGGAAGGGGGCACCCCTCCCCCCCCCCAATAAATAGGGGAGCAGCGGGGGGGGGAGGGGCCCCAAAGGGGGGGTCCCCGATACTAAGGGGGGGTCCCCAAAGCTGGGGGGGGTGTCTCAGTCTTTAAGGGGGCGGGGCCCGACCCCAAAAAGGGGGGGGGTCTTTGGCCCCAAATGGGGGATCCCCCAACCCCAAGGGGGGGTCCCCAACCCTGAGTGGGGGGTCTTTGGCCCTGGGGGGGGGTCCCCGACCCCCAAAGGGGGGGGTCTTTGGCCCCGAGGGGGGGTCCCCAATACCTTGGGGGGGGTCCCCGACCCCCAAAGGGGGGGTCTTTGGCCCCGAGGGGGGGTCCCCAATACCTTGGGGGGGGTCCCCGACCCCCAAAGGGGGGGTCTTTGGCCCCGAGGGGGGGTCCCCAATACCTTGGGGGGGGTCCCCGACCCCCAAAGGGGGGGTCTTTGGCCCCGAGGGGGGGTCCCCAATACCGGGGGGGGGTCTTTGGCCCCGAGGGGGGGTCCCCAATACCGGGGGGGGGGGTTTGGCCCCGAGGGGGGGTCCCCTGGCCCCCGAGAGTGGGGGAGGGGGGGTTCCGTAGTGCCTGGGTGCTCCGGGGGGGGGGTGGGGGGCGGGGGGAGGGTTTGGGGGTGGTGGGGGAGGGGGGCCCACCGTCACCTCCAGGGCCGCCGCGGGGGAGGGCCGGGGGTCCCCGCCGCCCCTCCCCCCGCCCCCCCCGGATGGCGGCGGGTGGGGGAGGGTCCGGCGGGCGGGGGGCGGGGGGCGGGGCGTGGGATGCGGCTGGGCGGGGCCCCTCCCTCCGCCCCTCCCCCCGCCCCTCCCCCGGCGGCGAAGCGGGGGGCGAGAGCGGCCAAGCGCCGCCCCCAAAGGGCCAGGCGGCGGCGGAGGGGGGAGGGGCCGCCCCGCCCCCCGCCCCCCGCCCCGCCCCCCTCCCCGCGGCGGTGGGGGATGGGCAGGCGGGAGCGGAAGCCGCCTTTCCTCGTTTTGGGGAAAAAACGGAAAAGGCGCCGCTCGGAGGCGAAGCCCAGGCGGAAAAAGAGGCCGAAGAGGGGGGGGGGCAAGGCCAGGACCCCCCGCAGCCAGAGGCGCTGGGCGCGGCGCGGCAGGGCCCCGCCCCCCGCCCCGCCCCGCCCGGCCACGCCCCGCCCGACCACGCCCGCCAGGTAGAGGGGGAGGAAGAGCCAGGGGGAGGCCAGGAGCCGCGCGGCCGCCGCCGCCACCACGGGCACGTGGAGCCGCCGCCGCCCCCCCCCCAGCGCCCCCAGCCCCACCAGGCCGGCGGCGCCCCCCGCCCCCGCCAGCGCCCCCAGCGCCCCCCCCCCGAGGCGGGGCAGGAGCGGGGCGAGGGCGTGGCCCAGGGCCCAACCCGCCGCCCCGCCCTCCAGCGCCGCCCCCAGCCCGCCCAGGGCCGCCCCCAGCCCCCCGCCCAGGGCGAGGAGGAGGAGGAGGAGGAGGAGGAGGAGGAGGGGGAGGGGCGGGAAGCCCGGGCGGAGGGCGGCGACGAAGGCCGAGGCCGAGTAGAGGAGGTGGGGGGGGAGGGGCGGCCGAGGGGAGGGAGCGTCACCGGGGGGCTGGCGGCGGCGGGCGGGGGCGGGGCGGGGCGGGGCCGGCGGCGGGTGGGGGAGGGGCGGCCGGGCGGCTCTTCCGTCGGGGTCCTGGAGGGAGGCGGCGCTTGTG
>NC_087541.1:672481-697839 GCF_963921805.1 Phalacrocorax carbo | reverse complement strand
GCGTGGCTCCCCGACCACACCCACGCAAGCCCCTCCCACCCAGCCACACCCTCCGAAGCCCCTCCCACCTCGTCGGCCTGGGGCGGGCTCTCGGGGGCGGGGCAGGGGCGGAGCTGGGCGAGCTCCGCCCTCAGGCCCTCCTCCAGCGGGGGGAGGGGCGGGGGCGGGGCCGGGGGGGCGCCGAGGCCGTCGGGGGGCTGCGGGGGGAAGAAATGGGGGGTGTGTGGGTCAGGCCCCGCCCCGCGGGGGGCGGAGCTGCGCCACCAACATCCCCGATGCTGATAGGCCGGCGCCGAGCCCCCCATCCCCCCCCCCGCATCCCCCCACCCCCCCTTGCGGTGCCACCCCCTCCCCCCCCCCCCCATGTCCCCCCAACCCCTCCCAGTGCCCCTCCCCCCCCATCCCCCCCCGGGGTGCCCCGCCCCCCCCAACCCGCCCCTCCCCCCCCCAGGGTGCCCCTCCCCCCTCCCCTCCCCCCCCAGCTCACGTCGGGGCCGTGGGGGGCGCCCAGGGTCTCCCCGTCCTGCAGCGGGGGGGTCTCGGGGCCTTCCTCCCCCTCCCCCCGCCCCTCCTCCTCCTCCTCGGAGGCGTCGCCCAGGCTGGTGCCGCTGCTGGAGGCGCTGACGGACGCGCTGGGCGGCCAATGGCTGCGCTCGGTGCTGCCCGACGGCTCCGCCTCCTGCCAGTGGGGGGGGGGGGTCAGGGGGGTCACGGGGGGGGACACGGGGATCCCCCAGAGCTCCAGGGGGTGACAGGGACCCCCAGGGACCCCCCAGGGAGGGGACAGGGACCCCCAGGGACCCCCCGGGAGGTGACAGGGACCCCCAGGGACCCCCAGGGAGGGGACAGGGACCCCCAGGGAGGGGACAGGGACCCCCAGGGACCCCCAGGGACCCCCCAGGGAGGGGACAGGGACCCCCAGGGACCCCCAGGGACCCCCCAGGGAGGGGACAGGGACCCCCAGGGACCCCCAGGGACCCCCCAGGGAGGGGACAGGGACCCCCAGGGACCCCGTGGGAGGGGACAGGGACCCCCAGGGACCCCCCGGGAGGGGACAGGGACCCCCAGGGACCCCCCAGGGAGGGGACAGGGACCCCCAGGGACCCCCAGGGACCCCCAGGGAGGTGACAGGGACCCCCAGGGACCCCCCGGGAGGTGACAGGGACCCCCAGGGACCCCCAGGGAGGGGACAGGGACCCCCAGGGACCCCCCAGGGAGGGGACAGGGACCCCCAGGGACCCCCAGGGACCCCCAGGGAGGTGACAGGGACCCCCAGGGACCCCGTGGGAGGGGACAGGGACCCCCAGGGACCCCCAGAGAGGTGACAGGGACCCCCAGGGACCCCCCAGGGAGGGGACAGGGACCCCCAGGGACCCCCAGGGAGGTGACAGGGACCCCAGGGACCCCCCGGGAGGGGACAGGGACCCCCAGGGACCCCCAGGGAGGGGACAGGGACCCCCAGGGACCCCCAGGGACCCCCAGGGAGGTGACAGGGACCCCCAGGGACCCCCAGGAGGGGACAGGGACCCCCAGGGACCCCCAGGGAGGTGACAGGGACCCCCAGGGACACCCCCGAGACCCCTGGGAGCCGCCCCACGGTACCCTAAACGCCCCCCCCCCAAACCCCCCCGCAGGGCAGGAGCCTTCGTCACCTCCTCCTCGTCGTCGTCATCATCCTCCTCGTCGTCGTCGTCATCGTCGCCGCCGCCAGGATCGGGCCCGCGGAGCAGCCCCCCCAGCCCGCGGCGGCGTGGGGGAGGGGCGGCGGCGCGGGCGCGGCGCAGGAGGCGGGCGACGACGCCGGGGGGGCGCGGGCGGAGCAGGAAGGGGTGCTGTGGGGGAGGGGCAGGGGCAGGGGGGCGGCGTTGGGGGAGGGGGCGCGGGGGAGGGGCCCCGGCGGGGGGCGGGGGCGGGTGGGGGAGGGGCGTTACCTGCAGGAGGAGGCGGGAGGGGGGGCGCTGGGGGGGCGGCTTCTGCAGGCAGGAGGCCACGAACTGGCGGAAGAGCTCCGACCTGCGGGGGGAGGGGCGGCCGGGGGGTGGGGGAGGGGCCCGGGGGGTGGGGGAGGGGTCTGGGGGGTGGGGGAGGGGTCTGGGAGGGGCCTGTGGGGTGGGGGAGGGGTCTGGGAGGGGTCTGGGGGAGGGGTCTGGGAGGTGGGGGAGGGGCCCGGGGGGTGGGGGAGGGGTCTGGGGGGTGGGGGAGGGGTCTGGGAGGGGCCTGTGGGGTGGGGGAGGGGTCTGGGAGGGGTCTGGGGGAGGGGTCTGGGAGGTGGGGGAGGGGCCCGGGGGGTGGGGGAGGGGTCCGGGAGGGGTTTGGGGGGTGGGGGAGGGGTCTGGGGGAGGGGCCCGGGGGGTGGGGGAGGGGTCCGGGAGGGGTCTGGGGGGTGGGGGAGGGGTCTGGGGGGTGGGGGAGGGGTCTGGGAGGGGTCTGGGGGAGGGGTCTGGGGGGTGGGGGAGGGGCCCGGGGGGTGGGGGAGGGGTCCGGGAGGGGTCTGGGGGGTGGGGGAGGGGGTCTGGGGGGTGGGGGAGGGGTCCGGGAGGGGTCTGGGGGGTGGGGGAGGGGTCCGGGAGGGGTCTGGGGGGTGGGGGAGGGGTCTGGGGGGCGGGGGAGGGGTCCGGGAGGGGTCTGGGGAGGGGTCTGGGAGGGGTCTGGGGGTGGGGGAGGGGTCCGGGAGGGGTCTGGGGGTGGGGGAGGGGTCTGGGGGGTGGGGGAGGGGTCTGGGGGTGGGGGAGGGGTCTGGGAGGGGTCTGGGGGTGGGGGAGGGGTCCGGGAGGGGTTTCGGGGGTGGGGGAGGGGTCCGGGAGGGGTCTGGGGGGTGGGGGAGGGGCCCGGGGGGTGGGGGAGGGGTCTGGGGGGTGGGGGAGGGGCCCGGGAGGGGTTTGGGGGGTGGGGGAGGGGTCTGGGAGGTGGGGGAGGGGTCTGAGAGGGGCGGCCGGGGGGTGGGGGAGGGGTCTGGGAGGGGTTTGGGGGGTGGGGGAGGGGTCCGGGAGGGGTCTGGGGGTGGGGGAGGGGTCCGGGAGGGGCCCGGGGGGTGGGGGAGGGGTCCGGGAGAGGTTTGGGGGGTGGGGGAGGGGTCTGGGAGGTGGGGGAGGGGTCTGAGAGGGGCAGCCGGGGGGTGGGGGCGGGGTCCGGGAGGGGTTTGGGGGGTGGGGGAGGGGTCTGGGGAGTGGGGGAGGGGTCTGGGAGAGGTTTGGGGGGTGGGGAGGGGTCTGGGGGGTGGGGGAGGGGTCTGGGAGGGGCCTGTGGGGTGGGGGAGGGGTCTGGGGGGTGGGGAGGGGTCTGGAGGGGCCTGTGGGGTGGGGGAGGGGTCTGGGGGGTGGGGGAGGGGTTGGGAGGGACTTTGGGGGAATTTTGAGGGAGTTTGGGGGATTCTGGGGGGGGGTTTTGGGGAGGTTTGGGGGGGCCGGGGGGGGCTGGGGGGGGGCTCAGGGAGGTTTGGGGGGGCCGGGGGGGTTTCAGGGTGCGATTTGGGGGGGGTCTGGGGGGGTTTTGGGGAGGGATTTTGAGGCAGTTTGGTGCCATTCGGAGGCAGTTTGGGGCATTCGAGGGTGGGTTCGGGAGGTTTTGGGGGCGCGGGGGGGGTTTGGGGGGGGCCGGGGGGGTTTGGGGGGCCCGGGGGGGTTTGGGGGGGCGCGGGGGGGGTTTGGGGGGGGGGTTTGGGGGTCTGGAGGGTGGTTTGGGGGGGGTTTTGGGGCCATTCTGAGGCAGTTTGGGGCCCCAGGGGGCGGGTTTGGGGAGGTTTTGGGGGGCGGGGGGGGGGTTTGGGGGCGCGGGGGGGGGGCGGGGGGTTGGGGGGCGGGGTGGGGGGGCGGGGGGGATTTGGGGGGGGGGGTCTCTGCGCACCAGCGTCCCTCGGGCAGCGCGGGGGCCTCGCTCTGGGCGATGTGGTACAGGGCGCTCATGGCGTTCATGTTGAAGAGGGGCGGCTTCCGCTCGGCTTGTGGGGGGCGGGGGGGAGGGGGGAGACATGTGGGGCAGCCCCACACCTCCCCGGCCGCCCCCCCCAGCGCCCCCCAAGCCCCTCACCCAGCTCGATGCAGGTGATGCCCAAGGACCAGACGTCGGCTTTGCCGTCGTAGCGACCCTCGTCCATGGCCAGGATCACCTCGGGCGCCATCCTGGGGGGGGGGGGGGGGGGATTTAAGCCCCGCCCCCGCTATGGGGCTGAGCCCCACAAGTGTGGGGGCGGAGGGGAAGGGGGAGGGGCGCCTCCCTCACCAATAGGGCGTCCCCACGAAGGAATTGGCCGGCGCCACGACGGAGGCCGACCCGAAATCGCCCAGTTTCACCTCGCCCGGCGCCGTCAGCAGGATGTTGCCGGCTTTGACGTCCCTAAAGGGGGGCGGGGGAGGGGCGGGGGGAGGGGCGGGGGGAGGGGCGGGGTGGGGGAGGGGCGGGGGTGGGGGAGGGGCCGGGGGGAAAGGGTGGGGGGGCCGGGGGGAAAGGGTGGGGAAGGGGGGGTGGGGGGAGGAAAAGGGAGGTCAATGGGGCGGGGGGGGGGTGGGTGGGGGAGGGGTCAGTGGTGGGGGAGGGGCCGGTGGGGGGAGGGGGCGGGGAAAAAAGGGGAGGGGCAGCGGGGTGGGGGAGGGGTGGGGCAGGGGAGGAGGGAGGGAAGGGTGGGGGGGGAAAAGGGGGTCAATGGGGGAGGGGTCGGGGTGGGGTCGGTGGGGGAAGGGGGTCAGTGGGGGAGGGGAGGAGTCGGGGGAGGGGTCAACAGGGTGGGGGAGGGGTCGGTGGGGTAGGTGGGTCAGTGGGGGAGGGGAGGGGTCGGGGGTGGGGGAGGGGTTGGTGGGGGGAAGGGGGGTCAGTGGGGGAGGGGTCGGGGAGGGGTCGGTGGGGGGAAGGGGTCAGTGGGGGAGGGGTCGGGGTGGGGGAGGGGTCAGTGGGGGAAGGGGGGTCAGTGGGGGAGGGGAGGAATCGGGGGAGGGGTCAACAGGGTGGGGGAGGGGAGCAGCAGCAGAGGGGTCAAGGGGAGGGGGTGGGAAAAGGGGGGCCAGTGGGGGGAGGGGCCGGTGGGGTGGGGGAGGGGGATCAGTGGGGCGGGGGAGGGGCCGGTGGGGCAGAGAAAGGGGGATCAGTGGGGTGGGGGAGGGGATCCGTGGGGCGCCGGGAACACACACGCGGAGGGACAGGCGAATGTGGGGCAGATGTGGGGCGGGCAGAGGCCGGGGCACGCTATGGGGCAGCCGTGGGGCACAGAAGGGACAGCACGAGGCCCAGGGTGTGCCGTGGGGCAGCCATGGGGCAGAAGAGGGACAGTGTGAGCCCTGGGTCGCGCTGTGGGGCAGCCGTGGGTTGTGCTGTGGGGCAGGCGCGAGGCAGAGAAAGGACAGCGCAAGCTGTGGGTCACGCCGTGGGGCAGCCGTGGGTCAGAATCACGGTGTGAGCCCCAGGCTGCGCCGTGGGTCGTGCCGTGGGGCAAAGCGAGCCCCGGGCTGCGCTGTGGGTCACGCCGTGGGGCAGAGAAGGGACAGCGCGAGCCCCAGGTCACGCCATGGGGCAGCCGTGGGGCAGAGGAAGGACAGTGTGAGCCCCGGGCTGCGCCACGGGGCGGCCGTGGGTCGCGCCATGGGGCAGCCATGGGGCAGAGCGAGCCCCGGGTTGTGCCGTGGGGCAGAGGAGGGACAGTGCAAGCCTTGGGCTGTGCTGTGGGGCAGCCGGGGGTCGCGCCGTGGGGCAGAGGAGGGACAGTGCAAGCCCTGGGCTGTGCTGTGGGGCAGCTGTGGGTCGCGCTGTGGCGCAGAGCAAGCCCTGGGCCGTGCTGTGGGTCACGACGTGGGGCAGCCGTGGGGCAGAGGAGGGACAGCGCGAGCCCCGGGCCGCGCCGTGGGGCAGAGGAGGGACAGCGCGAGCCCCGGGCCGCGCCGTGGGTCACACCGTGGGGCAGAGGAGGGACAGCGCGAGCCCCGGGCCGCGCCGTGGGTCACACCGTGGGGCAGAGGAGGGACAGCGCGAGCCCCGGGCCGCGCCGTGGGTCACACCGTGGGGCAGAGGAGGGACAGCGCGAGCCCCGGGCCGCGCCGTGGGTCACACCGTGGGGCAGAGGAGGGACAGCGCGAGCCCCGGGCCGCGCCGTGGGTCACACTGTGGGGCAGAGGAGGGACAGCGCGAGCCCCGGGCCGCGCCGTGGGGCAGAGGAGGGACAGCGCGAGCCCCGGGCCGCGCCGTGGGTCATGCCGTGAGTCGCACCATGGGGCAGAGCGAGCCCCGGGCCGCGCCGCGGGGCAGCCGTGGGTCGCGCCGTGGGTCACACACCTGTGGATGACGTCGTGGCCGTGCAGGTAGGCCAGGCCCCGCAGCGCCCCGTGCGTGATGGCCGCGATCTCCCCCTCCTGCAGCGGCTTCTTGTGCGCTTGGGGGGCAGGAGCGGCGTGGGGCAGGGGCAGCCGTGGGGCGCCCCACGGCACCGCCCCACGGCGCCGCCGCCCCACGGCGCTGCCGCCCCACGGCGCCGCCACTCACCCTCCAGCAGGTCGGAGGCCGAGCCCAGGCAATACTCCATGACCAGCTTGGGGGGGGAGAGAGGGGTCAGCGCCTGCCCCACAGCTGCCCCCCAAGTCTTGCCGTGGGGCAGGGCCCGACCCCACGTCAGGGCCGCGCTATGGGGGGTTTGCCCCACTGTCAAAGCGCCACCAGGGCCCGGTTATGGGGCCCGTGCCTCCCAACTGCCCCCCTGCCCCACATCTGTGGGTTCTGGCACCGCCCAACTGCCCCCCTGCCCCACATCTGGGGGTCCTGGCACCGCCCAACTGTCCCCCGCCCCACATCTGTGTTTCCCAACTAGCCCACAACTGCCCCCCTGCGCCACATCTGTGGGTCCTGGCACCCCCCAACTGCCCCCCTGCCCCACATCTGGGGGTCCTTGCACCGCCCAACTGCCCCCCTGCCCCACATCTGGGGGTCCTGGTGCCCCCCAACTGCCCCCCGCGCCACATCTGTGGGTCCTGGCACCCCCCAGCTGCTCCCCTGACCCTCATCTGTGAGTCCTGATAATCCCCCAGCCCCATATGTATGGGTCTCATGCCTCCCGACTGTCCCCGTGCCCCACATCTGTGGGTCCCAACACCCCCCAAAAAACGCCCCCGCCCCTCCTGTGGGTCCCGCTGCCACCCAACACCCCCCCTACAGCCCCCAAGGAACCCCGCAGCCCCACACCTATGGGTCCCGACACCCCCTCACCCCACACCTACGAGCCCCGCTGCCCCCCAAGACGCCCCCTACATCCCCCAAGGGAGCCCCCAGCCCCTCCTGTGGGTCCCGCCGCCCCCCAGGACCCCCCGAAGGAGGGCCCCCGCCCCCGCCCCACACGTGGGGGGCTCACCCAGGCCGTGTGGCCGCGCAGGTAACAGCCCTTGAACTCGATGGTGTTGGGGTGACGCAGGCGCTGCAGCAGCTGCACCTCCTTCACGATGTCCTGCCACTTCTGTGGGGCGGGGCCGGCGTGGGGCGGGGCCGGCGTGGGGCGGGGCCTCCCCACCCAGGAGGGGGCAAAGGGGGCGGGGCCTCCCTCTCTGGGGGCGGGGTCTCTGCACCCGGGGGGCGTGGCCTACGCACCCGGGGGAAAAGGGGGGCGGGGTCTCCGCACCCAGGAGGGGGGCAAAGGGGGCGGGGCCTTCCTCTCTGGGGGCGGGGTCTCTGCACCCAGGGGGGAGGGGGCGTGACCTCCCCACCCAGGGGAAAAGGGGGGCGTGGCCTGCCTCTCTGGGGGCGGGGTCTCCCATCAGGGGAAAGGGGAGCAGGGCCTCCCCACCCTGGAGGGGGGCAAAGGGGGCGGGGCCTGCCTCTCTGGGGGCGGGGCCTCCCCACCCGGGAGGGCAAGGGGCGGGGCCTCCCCACCCGGGAGGGGAAGGGGCGGGGCCTCCCCACCCGGGAGGGGAAGGGGCGGGGCCTCCCCACCCGGGAGGGGAAGGGGCGGGGCCTCCCCACCCGGGAGGGGAAGGGGCGGGGCCTCCCCACCCGGGGGCGGGGCCTCCCACCTCATTGGACTGCTTCCCGCCGTAGCACATCTTCTTGATGGCCACCACCTCGCTCGTCCGCCTGTCCCGCGCCTGCGGGGGGAGGGACGGACAGACGGGGGGCGCGGGGGGCACTTGGGGGGCGCGGGGGGTGTGTAGGGGGCACTTGTGGGGCACGGGGGTGTGTTTGAGGGCACCCGTGGGGCGCAGAGTGTGTGTGGGGGCACCTGTGGGGCACGGGGTGTGTGTGGGGGGGGCACCCGTGGGACACGGGGGTGTGTGGGGGGGTGTGGGGCACTCATGGGGCGCGGGGGGGCACCTATGAGGCACCCATGTGGGGGCACTTGTGGGACGCGGGGTGTGTGGGGGCACCCGTGGGGCGCGGGGGTGTGAGTGGGGGCACGGGGGGGCACCCGTGGGGCGCGGGAGGGGCACCCGTGAGGTGTGGGGTGTGTGGGGGGGCACTTGTGGGGGGTGGGGGGGGGGCACCCGTGGGGCACGGAGTGTGTGTGGGGGCATGGGGGGGGCCGTGGGGGGGCCCCCGTGGGGCGCGGGGTGTGTGTGGGGGGCACTTGTGGGGCGCAGGGGGGCATCCGGGGGGCACGGGGTGTTTGTGGGGGCACTTGTGGGGAGCAGGGGGGCACCGGGTGTTTGTGGGGGCACTTGTGGGGAGCAGGGGGGCACCCGGGGGTGTGTGTGGGGGCACTTGTGGGGCGCGGGGGGGCCCCCGTGGGGCACGGGGTGTTTGTGGGGGCACTTGTGGGGAGCAGGGGGGCACCGGGTGTTTGTGGGGGCACTTGTGGGGAGCAGGGGGGCACCCGGGGGTGTGTGTGGGGGCACTTGTGGGGCGCGGGGGGGCCCCCATGGGGCACGGGGTGTTTGTGGGGGCACTTGTGGGGCTCAGGGGGGTGTGGGGACACTCATGGGGCGCGGAGGGGCACTCATGGGGCGCAGGGGGGCACCTATGAGGCACCCATGTGGGGGCACCCGTGGGGCGCGGGGTGTGTGTGGGGGGCACCCGTGGGGCGCGGGGGTGTGAGTGGGGGCACGGGGGGGCACCCGTGGGGCACGGGGTGTGTGTGGGGGCATGGGGGGGGCCGTGGGGGGGGCCCCCGTGGGGCGCGGGGTGTGTGTGTGGGGCACTTGTGGGGCGCAGGGGGGCATCCGGGGGGCACGGGGGTGTGTGTGGGGGCACTTGTGGGGAGCAGGGGGGCACCCGGGGGTGTGTGTGGGGGCACTTGTGGGGCACGGGTGGGCCCCCGTGGGGCACATGGTGTGTGTGGCGGGCACTTGTGGGGCGCGGGGGGGCCCCCGTGGGGCACGGGGTGTTTGTGGGGGCACTTGTGGGGAGCAGGGGGGCACCGGGTGTTTGTGAGGGCACTTGTGGGGAGCAGGGGGGCACCCGGGGGTGTGTGTGGGGGCACTTGTGGGGCGCGGGGGGGCCCCCGTGGGGCACGGGGTGTTTGTGGGGGCACTTGTGGGGCACGGGTGGGCCTCTGTGGGGCACATGGTGTGTGTGGTGGGCACTTGTGGGGCGCGGGGGGGCCCCCGTGGGGCACGGGGTGTTTGTGGGGGCACTTGTGGGGCTCGGGGGTGTGCGTGGGGGCACCCGTGGGGCGCGGGGGGGCACTTGTGGGGCACTCACGAAGTAGACGGCGCCGAAGCTGCCGTGGCCGATCTCGCGCAGGTCCCCGAAGAGCCGCTCGGGGTCCCCCTGCAGGAAGAGCCCGGCCCCGGGGGGGCCCCGCGGGCGTCCCCAGGGCATGGCGGCGCCTGCCCCCGCCCCACAGCGGCCGTGGGGCAGAGCCGCGCGTCAGCCAGGGCTGCCCCACGGGGCGCAGGGGGGCCCCACGGGTCACCCGAGTGCTGCTGCTGGCGGGGGGGGTGGCTTGGGTGCAGGCTCTGCCCCACACGTGACCCACGCCCTGCCCCCCAAGTGACCCAAGGTTCGGGCTCTGCCCCACACGTGACCCACGCCCTGCCCCACAACTGAACCAGGCCCTGCCCCCCAAGTGACCCAAGGTTCGGGCTCTGCCCCACACGTGACCCACACCCTGCCCCACAACTGAACCAGGCCCTGCCCCCCAAGTGACCCAAGGTTCGGGCTCTGCCCCACACGTGACCCATGCCCTGCCCCACAACTGAAGCAGGCTCTGCCCCCCAAGTGACCCAGGCCCTGCCCCCCAAGTGACCCAAGGTTCGGGCTCTGCCCCACAAGGGACCCACGCCCTGCCCCACAACTGAACCAGGCTCTGCCCCCCAAGTGACCCAGGGATACAGGCTCTGCCCCACAACTGAAGCAGGCTCTGCCCCCCAAGTGACCCAGGGATACAGGCCCTGCCCCACAACTGAAGCAGGCTCTGCCCCCCAAGTGACCCAGGGATACAGGCCCTGCCCCACAACTGAAGCAGGCTCTGCCCCACAACTGACCCAGGGATACAGGCTCTGCCCCACACGTGACCCACACCCTGCCCCACAACTGAACCAGGCTCTGACCCCCAAGTGACCCAAGGCCCCAGGCTCTGCCCCCCAAGTGACCCACACTCAGCCCCACAGATCCCACACGTGACCCACACCCTGCCCCACAAGTGACCCAAGGTTCAGGCCCTGCCCCACACGTGACCCACGCCCTGCCCCACACGTGACACAAGGTTCAGGCTCTGCCCCACACGTGACCCACGCCCTGCCCCACAACTGACCCAGGGGTACAGGCTCTGCCCCCCAAGTGACCCACGCCCTGCCCCACAACTGACCCAGGGGTACAGGCTCTGCCCCCCAAGTGACCCACGCCCTGCCCCACAACTGACCCAAGGGTACAGGCCCTGCCCCACACGTGACCCACACCCTGCCCCACATGTGACCCAGGGCCCCAGGCTCTGCCCCCCAAGTGACCCACACTCGGTCCCACAGATCCCACAAGCTACCCAAGCACTGCCCCACAAGAGACCCACACGCTGCCCCCAAGGGACCCACACCCTGCCCCACAAGTGCTCCAGAGGTTCAGGCTCTGCCCCCCAAGTGACCCACATTCTGCCCCACAGAATCCACAAGCGACCCAAGCGCTGCCCCACAAGAGTCCCTGGGGTCCAGGCCCTCCCCCCAAGCCCCGCTGCCCCACAAGTGCCCCACGCTCCGCCCCACAAGTGCTAAAGAGAACTCAAGGTCCAGGCTCTGCCCCACAAGCCTTGCTGCCCCCCAAGTGCCCCCGGCTCTGCCCCACAAGTGACCAAGGTTCAGGCTCTCTCCCAAAAGGGACCATGGGGCCCCCCCAAGTGCCCCACGCTCTGCCCCACAGATCCCACAAGAGACCCAAGCGCTGCCCCCCAAGAGACCCAAGCGCTGCCCCCCAAGTGCTTTAGCACAAGTGCTAAAGAGAACTTAAGATCTAGGCTCTGCCCCACAGTTGCCCCAGGGTCCCCCCCCAAGTGCCCCACAGATCCCATAAGTGACCCAAGCGTTGCCCCCCAAGAGACCCAGAGTCTGCCCCACCAGTGCCCCAAGGGCCCCGGCTCTGCCCCCCAAGTCCTACCGACCCCCAAGTGCCCCAAGGGCCCCGGCTCTGCCCCCCAAGTCCTACCGAGCCCCAAGTGCCCCAAGGGCCCCGGCTCTGCCCCCCAAGTCCTACCGAGCCCCAAGTGCCCCAAGGGCCCCGGCTCTGCCCCCCAAGTCCTAAACTGCCCCAAGTGCCCCAAGGGCCCCGGCTCTGCCCCCCAAGTCCTACCGAGCCCCAAGTACCCCGGCTCTGCCCCCCAAGTCCTACCGACCCCCAAGTGCCCCAAGGGCCCCGGCTCTGCCCCCCAAGTCCTACCGAGCCCCAAGTGCCCCAAGGGCCCCGGCTCTGCCCCCCAAGTCCTACCGAGCCCCAAGTGCCCCAAGGGCCCCGGCTCTGCCCCCCAAGTGCCGCTGCCCCCCAAGTGCCGCCGGCCCTGGCCCCCCCCAAGCCCCCGGTCGCCCCTCACCGGCTCCGGCTCCGGCTCCGTCGGGCCGCGGGGGTCGCCCAGCCCCCCTCGTCCGCCCCCCCCCCCCGGGCGGCTCCAGCTCCGGGGGGGGGCCCCCACCTCCCCCCGAATCCCTCCTTCCCGGGAGGGGGGGGAGGGGCGGCTCCGGGATACCCAAAAAGCCGGGCTTTAACCCCAAAGCGGCGGCGGCGGCGAGCGGGGGGAGCCCCCGGGGAAGGGGGTGGGGGAGCCCCCGGATCTAAGATGGCGCTGGCGGCCGGACCGGAAGTGGCAGCCCGAGCGGGCCCTGCGGCGCATGCGCGCCGCGCCCCCGACCCCCTTCCGCGCATGCGCAGATCGGCGGCGGGTGAAGGCACAGGGCGGGCGGGCCCGCCAGGAGGTGGGCGGGGCGTGCGCGGGGCGGGTGATCTCGGCCAATGGGCGCGCGAGCCGGTGGGGAAGGAAGCGGGCGATTGGCTGGAGCGCTGAGGGGGCGGGAGGGGGCGGGGCGGCGCGGGCAGGGCGGGCGGGGATTGGGCGGCGGCGCTGTTGCCGGGGCCAGGATCGGGGCGGCGCATGCGCCGAGCGGGGGCAGGGGGAGAAGGGAGGGAATGGCGGGAAGCGGCTCCTGAGAGAGGGCGAAAAATGGCGGCGGCCGCGGCGGGGGCGAGGGGGGCGGGTCGGAGCGGGCCGAGGCGGCGCCGGCATCGGCTGGGGGGGGGGGAGGGTGACGTCCCCCGTGACGTCACCGCCTCCTCCCGTGACGTCCCTGCTGAGCCGACGCGGTGGGGGGCGGCTGAGGCGGGAGGTGGGGGGATGGGGGAGCGCTGTGGAGCCCCGCAGACCATAGAGCCGCGTTCCTCCAGCGGCCTAGAGCGGCCCCGCGCCGCCCACGTGACCGTAGCGCCGCCCCCAACGCGCAGCCGATTGGCTGATTCTGAAGGGGAGGGGGTGGAGCCGGTGCCTGCCCGAGCGGCGATTGGTCGGCGGGGCCCCATCCCCTTGGCAACGCCCCGCCCCTCCTCGCCGCTTCCAGAGCCCGGCTGGGGGCGGGGCTTCCGGGGAAGGGGCGGGGTTAAAACCTGGACGGTGTCTGGGCGAAGGGGCGGGGTCTGAGGGTTGTGGGCGGGGCCAAAACCAGGCAGCCTTTTAATGGAGGGCGGGGTGCAGAAAGGGGCGGGGTCTAGGGGCTGTGGGTGCGGTCTGCATTGCGGTGGGTGGGGTCTAGAGGGCGATGGGCGTGGCCACTGGCAGGCGGGGCGGGGCCACAACGGGGCGGGGCCACGTGAAGGGGCGGGCCAAACTTCTGTGGGCGGGACCAAGCCCCTCTGTGGGCGTGGCTTAGGGCAGGCCCATGAGGGGGTCCCGGGGCGGGTGTTCGGGGTTCTCCCGCTCCCCTGACCTCGCCCTCCCGCCCCTCTTTCCGATTGGCCGCCCAGTGGCGCAGCGTGCAGGTCCCAGCCGGCAATTGGCTGGCGGCAGAACCACCTTGGCCACGCTCCTCCTTCTCCTCCCTCTGATTGGCGGCGCCTGCGTCTGTTACACCAAGTGAGCCAATCAGTGCGGGGCGGGGCGGGGCGGGGCGGCCTTAAAGCGGCGACACGGCGGGCCCGCCTCCTCTTAAAGGGGCAGCGCCGTACCTTAAAGCGGCGATAAGGTGGGGCCCACCCGTTCTCTAAAGAGGCAACACCATCTCTTAAAGCGGCGATAAGGTGGGGCCCACCCGTTCTCTAAAGAGGCAACACCATCTCTTAAAGCGGCGATAAGGTGGGGCCCACCCGTTCTCTAAAGAGGCAACACCATCTCTTAAAGCGGCGATAAGGTGGGGCCACCTCCTCCCGAGCTTTCTTCCACCCGGGCTCATTAATTACTTTATTTAGACACTACTTGATTTCTTTTACTTATGAATTATTCATTTTTATTACGGTTGGGGCACGGACGTCCCCTTTAAGGCAGGCCCCACCCACGCCTTTTACCTCTTTAAGGGCCGCGCCCACCGAGGAGAGGCCCCCGACCGTCCCCCCACCCTAATTTTGGGCCCATTCGCTTGGATTTCAGAGCAATAAAGCAAAAAATATCCATCTTAATTAACGGTTACACACCGACTTCCTCCCCCCGCGCATGCGCCGTGGGCGGAAGAGGGTGCGGCCTCGCACAAACACGTGGGCAAAGGGGCGGGACCGCGGAGTCTTCCGGCGCCGCGCATGCGCACACCACACCGGCGCCGCCCTGCGCAAGCGTGTTGCTCCCCCCGCGCATGCGCAGTCGGGAGCCGGTGGAAGGCGGGAGCGGGAAGAAAAAATGGCGGGCGGGGGCTGAGGGTCCCGTCCCTGACCTCGCCGGTCCCGGGGGAGCCCGAGGAGGGTGAGTGCGGGGAGGGGACGCGGGGGGGGGGCGGTGCGGGGGTAGCGGGTGCGGGGGGTGCGGGGGGGGGGGGGCTGGGGGTGCGTGACGGGCTGGAAATGGCGGGGGCGGGGTTTGGGAGGGGGAGGGGGGGCGGCGTCGGGGTTCAAAATGGCGGCGCCGGGACCCAAGATGGCGGCCGGGGGGGTGGGGGGGGGCTCAGGGCTGGCGGGATCACCTCAGGCGTTAAAATGGCGGCCATTGTAGGTGGCCCGATCGCCTCAGGGCTCAACTTGGTGGCCACAGGGACAATTTGGTGGCCTCAGGCCTCAATTTGGTGGCCATGGGGACACCAGGACCACGTTAGACCTTTAAATGGTGGCCTTGAGGTGGCAGGACCACTTCAGGACCCACCTTGGTGGCCACGGGGACACTGGGGTGGCCTTGGGGCTCGATTTGGTGGCCACGGGGTCACCAGGACCACCTCGGGGCTCAATTTGGTGGCCACAGGGATCACCTCAAAGCTGAATTAGGTGGCCACGGGGTCACCAGGACCACCTTAGACCTTAAAACGGTGGCCATTGTAGGTGGCCCGATCGCCTCAGGCTTCAATTTGGTGGCCTCGGGGCTGAATTTGGTGGCCACGGGGACACCAGGACCACCTTAGACCTTAAATCGGTGGCCTTGAGGGCAGCAGGACCACCTCAGTGCTCACCTTGGTGGCCACGGGGTCATCGGGTTCACCTCAGGGCTCAATTTGGTGGCCTGAGGGCTCAATTTGGTGGCCACAAGGATCACCTCAGGGCTGAATTTGGTGGCCACGGGGTCACCAAGACTAACTTAGACCTTAAAACGGTGGCCATTGTAGGTGGCTGATCGCCTCAGGGCTCAATTTGGTGGCCACAGGGAGAATTTGGTGACCTGAGGGCTCAATTTGGCGGCCACAGGGTCACCAGGACCACCTTAGACCTTAAAACGGTGGCCATTGTAGGTGGCCAGATTGCCTCAGGGCTCAATTTGGTGGCCACAGGGAGAATTTGGTAGCCGTGGGGACACCGGGGTGGCCTTGGGCTCAATTTGGTGGCCACAAGGATCACCTCAAAGCTGAATTAGGTGGCCACGGGGTCACCAGGACCACCTTAGACCTTAAAACAGTGGCCATTGTAGGTGGTCAGATTGCCTCAGGGCTCAATTTGGTGGCTACAGGGAGAATTTGGTAGCCGTGGGGACACCAGGGTGGCCCTGGGGGGCTCAATTTGGTGGCCAAGGGGGTCACCAGGACCACCTTAGACATTAAAACGGTGGCCTTGAGGGCGGCAGCACCACCTCAGGACCCCCCTTGGTGGCCACGGCGACACCGGGATCACCTTTAGCCCCATGCCCATTTTTTGGGGCGAATCCCGGCGTTTCTGGGGGCCGCTGTGTGACACCGGCCCGCCCCCCGCAGGCGGCCATGACGGCGCCGCCGGAGGACGCGTCGGAGGTGACGTCGGGGCTCCGCTCCCTCGCCGTCACCGACCCCCCGGCCGCCAGCGCCGGCGAGAGCCGCCCGCCGCCCGCCCCCCTCGCCCCTCGGCGAGGAAGAGGAGGAGGACTGGGGGGTTCCTTGGAGCGAGGAGGAAGGGGAACCCCCCGAGGGATGGCTTCCCCCTCCCGCCGATATCCGGCGGCTCTACGAGCTCATCGCCGACCAGGGCAGCCTCCCGCTGCGGCACGTCCCGCTGCCCCGGCGCGCGCCCACCCCGGAGCCCGACAGCGAGGAGGAGCCGCGCTCGGCCGGGCAGCCCGAGAGCGAGGAGGAGGAGGAGGAGAAGTAAGAGACAAAAATTCCCCACATCCCACCCACCCTTTTTTTTTTTTTTTTTTTTTGGCGTGGTTTTTTTTTTTAGGGGAAATGTTGTCGTTTTACCTCGCTGTTTACCTCACGGCTTAGGTCGCCATTTACCTCGCCATTTACCTCACGGCTTAGCTCACGGCTTAGCTCACGATTTATCTCACAATTTATCTCACGGCTTACCTCACAGTTTACCTCACGGCTTACCTCGCGATTTACCTCACAGCTTAGCTCGCGATGTACCTCACAATTTACCTCGCGGCTTAGCTTGCGATTTACCTCATGATTTGCCTCACAATTTATCTCACGGCTTAGCTCACGCTTTACCTCACGCTTTACCTCACGCTTTACCTCACGATTTACCTCACGATTTACCTCACGATTTACCTCACGATTTACCTCACGATTTACCTCACGGCCTCATGATTTACCTCATGATTTACCTCACAATTTACCTCACGATTTACCTCACAGTTTACCTCATGGCTTAGGTCGCGATTTACCTCACGATTTACCTCACAGTTTACCTCACGGCTTAGCTCGTGATTTACCTCACGATTTAACTCACGATTTACCTCACAGTCTACCTCACGGCTTAGCTCGCGATTTACCTCACGATTTACCTCACAATTTACCTCACGGCTTAGCTCGCGATTTACCTCACGATTTAACTCATGATTTACCTCACAATTTACCTCACGGCCTCACGATTTACCTCATGATGTACCTCACAATTTACCTCACGGCTTACCTCACAATTTACCTCATGGCTTAGGTTGCGATTTACCTCATGATTTACCTCACGGCTTAGCTCGCGATTTACCTCATGATTGACCTCACAATTTATCTCACGGCTTAGCTCGCGACTTGCGTCATGATTTACCTCATGATTTACCTCACAATTTACCTCACGGCCTCACGATTTACCTCATGATTTACCTCACAATTTACCTCACGATTTACCTCACAATTTACCTCATGGCTTAGCTCGCGATTTACCTCATGATTGACTTCACAATTTATCTCACGGCTTAGCTCGCGACTTGCCTCACGATTTACCTCATGATTTACCTCACAATTTACCTCACGGCCTCACGATTTACCTCATGATTTACCTCACAATTTACCTCACGGCCTCACGATTTACCTCACGGCTTAGCTCGCGATTTACCTCATGATTTATCTCATGGCTTAGCTCGCGATTTACCTCACTGCTTAGGTCGCCATTTCCCTCGCCGTTTCCCTCGCCGTTTCCCTCCCGATTTCCCTCGCCATTTCCCTCGCCGTTTCCCTCCCGATTTCCCTCGCCGTTTCCCTCCCGATTTCCCTCGCCATTTCCCTCGCCGTTTCCCTCGCCATTTCCCTCGCCGTTTCCCTCCCGATTTCCCTCGCGATTTCCCTCGCGATTTCCCTCGCGATTTACCTCACGGCTTAGGTCGCCATTTCCCTCGCGGCTCGACGACCTCCCTGGCGGTTCACTCACTCCACGACTCGTCCACCTCGCGACTCCCCGCCTCGCGCTTCCTTACTTCCAGAATCCCCCCCCGCAGCTCTCACGCCTCGCGACCCCCCTCCCGATGGTGCCCCCCGCCGCCCCCCGCCGCCCCCCGCCGCCCCCGACCCCCGGGTAAGGCCCCTCTCCCCCCTCCAGGCCGCCCGTCGCCACCGAGTTCGACTTCGACGACGAGCCCGTCGCCCCTAAGAGCTCCCTCATCGACCGCCGCCGAGCCCCGGGTAAGGCCCCCCTCCCCAAACCCCCTCCCCAACCCCCCCCCCCCATTTTGGGCGGGAAACCCCCAACCTGGGCGGCGCCGCCTCCAACCCCGCCGTGCCCCCCCTCCAGGCCCCCCCAGCCGCGGGCAGAAGCGGGAGGCGCGCCTCGATAAAGTTTTATCCGATATGAAACGCCATAAAAAATTAGAAGAACAGATTCTCCGGACGGGGAGGGACCTTTTCCAGCTGGAAGGAGACGACCCCCCCCCCCCAAAAAGACCCCCCGGTTTTTTTCTTCACCAGCGCAAGTATTAACCCCCCCCCCCACCCCCCCCCATCTTTAACCCCCCGCCAAAACCACTTAAAAACTCAAAAAAAACCCCACGTTTTTTGAGGCATAAAACCTTGGAAACGAGGAGTTTTTAATTTTGGGGAGGGGGTTGGTGGGGGGGGGGGGGGGGGTCACTCGCTCTCGCCGTCGGAGCTAATGACGCCCCGAAGCCGGGACCAGTCGACTGGGGGGGGAGGGGGGGGGGGACCCCCCGATTTTCTCCCCGGGGGGGGTTTGGGGGTTCCACGGGTTTCGCCTCCGGGTTCGACCTGTGGGTTTAAAGCAGGGGGAGGGTAAGGATTTGGGGGGTGTTTTTTTGGGGGGTGTTTTTTTTTGGGGGGTGGGGGGTGTTTTTTTTGGGGGGTGGGGGGTGTTTTTTTTGGGGGGGGTGGGGGGTGTCGTTACCGGGCGTGGGGAGGATGTTGGCGACGTCGAGCGCCGCCAGCTCGGCCGCTTCTTCCCGGCGGCGTTTGAGGCGCCGGCAGCGAGCCAAAGAGGGGGGGTCCTGGGGGGTGGGGAGGGGTCAAAGGCACCCCCAAAAAGCCACACCCCCCCCCCAGTAACCCCCCCCACACCCCCCCACCCCCAGCCTCATTCAGCGCCCCCTCAGACCCCCCCCTCCAAATCGCTCCCCCCCCGCCCCCGAGCGTGTGGAATAAGCCATTTCAGCCCCCCCCCCTCCCCCAAAATGCCCCCCGTACCCCAAAATGACCCCCCACCCCCCCCAGTGACCCCTCCAGTGCACCCCAAACCCCCTCCCAACCCCGCCCGACCCCTCTAGGCCGCCCCCAAACCCCCTCCCAGCCCCCCCAAATCCCCCCTCCTGCCCACCAAAACGCCCCTCCAACCCCTCAAAATCCCCCCCAAAACCCCCTCCTGCGCCCCGCAGACCCCCCCAAACCCCCCGATGACCCCCCAAATCCCCCCCAGCCCCCTCCCACACCCGAAAGTCCCCTCCTGCCCCCCGCAGCCCCCCCTCCCACCCCCCCGTAGCCCCCCATATCCCCTCTCCCACCCCCCACAACCCCCCTCCCACATCTGGTAGCCCCCCAAAATCCCCCTCCCACCCCACAAATTCCCCCTCCACCCCCTGTAGCCCCCCAAAATCCCCCTCCCACCCCCTGTAGGCCCCATATCCTCCCTCCCCACCTCCCAAATTGCCCCCTGCCACAGCCCCCCTCCCACCCCCACATCCCCCCCTCCCACCCCCTGTAGCCCCCCCAAAGTCCCCCTCCCACCCCCCATATCCCCCCCTCCCACCCCCCACAACCCCCCTCCCACATCTGGTAGCCCCCCACAGCCCCCCTCCCATGCCACAAATTCCCCCTCCACCCCCTGTAGCCCCCCAAGTTCCCCCTCCCACACGCCGCAGCCCCCCACGTCCCCCCTCCCACCCCCCGTAGTCCCCCCACATCCCCCCTCCCACCCCCCGTAGCCCCCCATATCCCCCCTCCCACTTCCTGTAGCCCCCCAAGTTCCCCCTGTCACCCCCCACATCCCCCCTCCCGCCCCCCGCAGCCCCCCGCCCCGCATCGGTGAGGCCGAGGGCCCGCAGCTCCCCCCACATCCCTCCTCCCACCCCCCGTAGCCCCCCATATCCCCCCTCCCACCCCACAAATTCCCCCTCCACCCCCTGTAGCCCCCCAAAATCCCCCTCCCACCCCACAAATTCCCCCTCCCACCCCCTGTAGCCCCCCAAGTTCCCCCTTCCACACGCCGCAGCCCCCCACGTCCCCCCTCCCACCCGCCGTAGCCCCCCACGTCCCCCCTCCCACCCCTCGTAGTCCCCCATATCCCCCCTCCCACCCCCCATAGCCCCCCACATCCCCCCTCCCACTCCTCGTAGCCCCCACATCCCCCCTCCCACTCACCGTAGCCCCCCAAGTTCCCCCTCTCAGCCCCCGCAGCCCCCTCCCACCCCACCGTAGCCCCCCCACCGCAGCCCCCGCCCCGCACCGGTGAGGCCGAGGGCCCGCAGCTCCCCCCGCAGCCCCCCTCCCGCCCCCCACCGCAGCCCCCCGCCCCGCACCGGTGAGGCCGAGGGCCCGCAGCTCCCCCCGCAGCCCCCCCTCCCGCCCCCCACCGCAGCCCCCCGCCCCGCACCGGTGAGGCCGAGGGCCCCGCAGCCCCCCCTCCCGCCCCCCACCGCAGCCCCCCGCCCCGCACCGGTGAGGCCGAGGGCCCGCAGCTCCCCCCGCAGCCCCCCACCGCAGCCCCCCGCCCCGCACCGGTGAGGCCGAGGGCCCGCAGCTCCCCCCGCAGCACCCCGACCCTCTCGCGCAGGCTGCGGCAGCCCCCCAGGAGCTTCTTGTAGTTGGGGCGCGCCCCACAGGCCCGCAGGTACCCCTTGAGGCGCCGCAGGGCCGGGGGGTCCCCCCCCGCCGCGCCCCGACACCTGCGGGGGGGCGGGGGGGGGGCGTGGGAGGCTGCACCCGCGGGGCCCCGCCCCGCGATACCCCCCCAGCCCCCCAGTGCCCCCCCCCCGAGTCCCCCCCTGCCCCCCCGAGTCCCCTCCCGCCCCCCCAAATTCACCTTCTGAGCCCCCCCCAGGATTAAAGACCCTCCTAAATACCCAGCGATCCCCTAAATTGCTCCCAACCCCCCCCCGAGACCCCCCAAACGCCCCTGAGACCCCCCGAACCCCCTGTCAGACCCCCTGAACCCCCCCTCAGAGCCCCCAAACGCCCCCTCAAACCCCCCGAACCCCCCCTCAGACCCCCCGAACCCCCCCTCAGACCCCCCGAACCCCCTCTCAGACCCCCCGAACCCCCCCTCAGACCCCCAAACCCCCCCTCAGACCCCCCGAACCCCCCCCTCAGACCCCCCAAACGCCCCCTCAGACCCCCCAAACGCCCCCTCAGACCCCCCGAACCCCCCCTCAGACCCCCCAAACCCCCCCCTCAGACCCCCCCAACCCCCCCTCAGACCCCCCGAACCCCCCCTCAGACCCCCCCAACCCCCCTCAGACCCCCCGAACCCCCCCTCAGACCCCCCGAACCCCCCCTCAGACCCCCGAACCCCCCCTTAGACCCCCCAAACACCCCCTCAGACCCCCCGAACCCCCCCTCAGACCCCCCAAACCCCCCCTCAGACCCCCGAACCCCCCCCTCAGACCCCCCGAACCCCCCTCAGACCCCCCAAACGCCCCCTCAGACCCCCCGAACCCCCCTCAGACCCCCCAAACGCCCCCTCAGACCCCCTGAATCCCCCCTCAGACCCCCCGAACCCACCTCACCCCCCCCAGACCCCCCAAACGCCCCCTGAGACCCCCCCGAACCCCCCCTCAGACCCCCGAACCCCCCCCAGACCCCCCGAACCCCACCTCAGACCCCCCAAACGCCCCCTCAGACCCCCCGAACCCCCCCTCAGACCCCCGAACCCCGCCTCAGACCCCCCAAACGCCCCCTCAGACCCCCCGAACCCCCCCTCAGACCCCCCGAACCCCCCCTCAGACCCCCAACGCCCCCTCAGACCCCCCAAACGCCCCCTCAGACCCCCTGAATCCCCCCTCAGACCCCCCGAACCCCCCCTCAGACCCCCAAACCCCCCCTCAGACCCCCCTCACCCCCCCTCAGACCCCCCAAACGCCCCTCAGACCCCCCGAACCCCCCCTCAGACGCCCCAAACGCCCCCTCAGACCCCATGAATCCCCCCTCAGACCCCCCGAACCCCACCTCACCCCCCCCAGACCCCCCAAACGCCCCCTGAGACCCCCCGAACCCCCCCTCAGACCCCGAACCCCCCCCAGACCCCCCGAACCCCACCTCAGACCCCCCAAACGCCCCCTCAGACCCCCCGAACCCCCCCTCAGACCCCCCGAACCCCCCCTCAGACCCCCCAAACGCCCCCTCAGACCCCCAAACCCCCCCTCAGACCCCCCGAACCCCCCCTCAGACCCCCCAAACCCCCCCTCAGACCCCCCGAACCCCCCCTCAGACCCCCGAACCCCCCCTTAGACCCCCCAAACGCCCCCTCAGACCCCCCGAACCCCCCCTCAGACGCCCCAAACGCCCCCTCAGACCCCCTGAATCCCCCCTCAGACCCCCCGAACCCCACCTCACCCCCCCCAGACCCCCCAAACGCCCCCTGAGACCCCCCGAACCCCCCTCAGACCCCCGAACCCCCCCCAGACCCCCCGAACCCCACCTCAGACCCCCAAACGCCCCCTCAGACCCCCCGAACCCCCCCTCAGACCCCCCGAACCCCCCCTCAGACCCCCCAAACGCCCCCTCAGACCCCCAAACCCCCCTCAGACCCCCCGAACCCCCCCTCAGACCCCCCAAACGCCCCCTCAGACCCCCCCAACCCCCCCTCAGACCCCCCGAACGCCCCCTCAGACCCCCCAAACCCCCCCTCAGACCCCCGAACCCCGCCTCAGACCCCCCAAACCCCCCCTCAGACCCCCGAACCCCACCTCAGACCCCCCGAACGCCCCCTCAGACCCCCCGAACCCCGCCTCAGACCCCCAAACCCCCCCTCAGACCCCCGAACCCCCCCTCAGACCCCCCGAACCCCCCCTCAGACCCCCCGAACCCCCCCTCAGACCCCCCAAACGCCCCCTCAGACCCCCAAACACCCCCTCAGACCCCCCGAACCCCCCCTCAGACCCCCCAAACGCCCCCTCAGACCCCCCGAACCCCCCCTCAGACCCCCGAACCCCCCCTCAGACCCCCCAAACGCCCCCTCAGACCCCCCGAACCCCCCCTCAGACCCCCGAACCCCCCCTCAGACCCCCCAAACGCCCCCTCAGACCCCCCGAACCCCCCTCAGACCCCCGAACCCCCCTCAGACCCCCCGAACCCCCCTCAGACCCCCGAACCCCCCCTCAGACCCCCCGAACCCCCCCTCAGACCCCCCGAACGCCCCCTCAGACCCCCAAACCCCCCCTCAGACCCCCCAAACGCCCCCTCAGACCCCCCAAACCCCCACCTCACCCCCCCCAGACGCCCCAAACGCCCCCTCAGACCCCCCGAACCCCCCCTGAGACCCCCCCAAACGCCCCCAGTGCCCCCCAAACCCCCCCTCACTGGGCGCACTGGTTACCTTGCGGGGGGGGCGCCGCTCTTCCTCCTCCAGCGAGGAAGAGGAGGAGGAGGAGGAGGAGGACGAGTCCCGGCTCCTCTTCCTCTTCCCCGCCCCCCGGGCGCTCTTCGGCCTCGGCCTTCCTCCCTGCCCGCTCCTCCTCCTCCTCCTCGGCCCGTTTCTGCCCTTTCTGAGCCCGTTTTGCCGGTGCCGGCTCGTCGCCTTCCTCCTCCTCCTCTTCCTCCTCTTCCTCCTCCTCCTCCTCCTCTTCCTCTTCTTCTCCCTCTCCAATTTCACCCTTTTCGCCCCGTTTTTCACAGCTCGGTTCTTCTCGCTCCTCTTTTTGCCCTTTTTCACCCCGTTTTTCCGGGGCGGGTCCTTCACCTCTTCTTCCTCTTCATCCTCCTCCTCCTCCTCCTCCTCGCTCTCGATTTTGCCCCTTTTCGCCCCATTTTTCAGCGGCTTTTTCTCCTTCTTGGCCTCAGTCTTTATTTTGCCCTTTTTTCCCCCAATTTCTACGAGCCGCTTTGTGCTTTCTTCCTCTTCTTCCTCCTCCTCTTCCTCCTCCTCCTCCTCGCTCTCGATTTTGCCCCTTTTCGCCCCGTTTCTCACAGAGCTTTTCTCAGGCTCAGTCCTTTTTTTGGCCTGTTTTCGCCCCAATTTTTGCGAGCGGCTTCGTGTCTCCTTCCTCCTCCTGATCTTCATCCTCCTCCCTTCTCCTGATCTCATCCTCCTCCTCTTCATCCTCCTCTTCATCCTCCTCCTCCTCGCTCTCGATTCTGCCCCTTTTCGCCCTATTTTTGAGCGGCTTTTTGTCCTTCTTGGGTTCAGTCTTTATTTTGCCCTTTTTTCACCCCATTTTTTACGAGCCGCTTTGTGTCTCCTTCCTCCTCCTGATCTTCATCCTTGTTCTCGTCCTCCTCCTCCTCCTCGCTCTCGATTTTGCCCCTTTTCACCCCATTTTTGAGCAGTTTTTTCCCTGTCTTGGGCTCAGTCTTGATTTTGCCCTTTTCCACCCCATTTTTTACGAGCCGCTTTGTGCCTTTTTCCTCTCCTTCTTCCTCCTCCTGCTCTTCCTCCTCCTCCTCCTCCCCCCCCTCCCCCTCCTCGCTCTCGATCCCGCCCCGTTTCGCCCCGTTTCTCCCAGTTTTTTTCCCCCTTTTGGGGCTCAGCCCTTTTTTTTGCCCTTTTTCACCCCATTCTTCGGGAGCGGCCTCTCTTCCTCCCCCCCCTCCTCCTCCTCCTCCTCCCCCCCTCCTCCTCCTCCTCCTCCTCCTCCTCGCCCCCCCCTCGCCCCTCCCCTCCCCCCCCGCCCCCATTTTCGCCGGGTTTCACCCCATTGCCAGGCGGGGGCGGAGCCGGGGGGGCGTGGTCTCCCCTCGCCCCGCCCCCCCGCGCCGTCTCCGCCCCTTCGCGGATCCTCCAATCAGCGGCGGCTCCCTACGGGGTGGGGGGGGGGGTTGTCACAGCGTATCCCAGAACCCCCCGCGCCCCCCCCCATCCCGCGGGGTCCCCCCCAATATCCCACAACCCCCCGCGCCCCCCCCGGGGTCCCCCCAATATCCCACAACCCCCCGCGCCCCCCCCGAGGGTCCCCCAATATCCCACAACCCCCCGCGCCCCCCCCGGGGACCCCCAATATCCCACAACCCCCCGCGCCCCCCCCGGGGTCCCCCCAATATCCCACAACCCCCCGCGCCCCCCCGGGGTCCCCCCAATATCCCACAACCCCCCGCGCCCCCCCCGAGGGACCCCCAATATCCCACAACCCCCCGCGCCCCCCCCGGGGTCCCCCCAATATCCCACAACCCCCCGCGCCCCCCCCCCATCCCGCGGGGTCCCCCCAATATCCCACAACCCCCCGCGCCCCCCCGGGGTCCCCCCAATATCCCACAACCCCCCGCGCCCCCCCCCGGGGTCCCCCCCAATATCCCACAACCCCCCGCGCCCCCCCCGAGGGACCCCCAATATCCCACAACCCCCCGCGCCCCCCCGAGGGACCCCCAATATCCACAACCCCCGCGCCCCCCGAGGGACCCCCAATATCCCACAACCCCCCGCGCCCCCCCGAGGGACCCCCAATATCCCACAACCCCCCGCGCCGTCGCCTCACCCGGGGCCGCCGCGATCGCTCCCGGCCGCCATCGCCGCCTTCGCGCCGCGCGGGTGGGGCGGGGCTTCCGGCGCCGCCAGCCAATAGCGCCTCCCGCCCCGCCGCGCGC